>NW_027616944.1:0-166844 GCF_964187855.1 Myxine glutinosa
ATATCAGTTGTTCTTTCTCTCTGTCATGAGTCTTGAGTCCTAAGTCAACGGATCCCGTCATATATATATATATATATATATATATATATATATATATATATATATATATATACATATATATATATATACATACATATATATATATATACATATATATATATATATATATATATATATACATATATATATATATATATATATATATATATATATATATATATATACATATATATGTACATATATATATATATATACATATACAGTATATATATATATATATATATATATATATATATACATACATATATATATACATATATATATATATATATATATATATATTATACATATATATACAGGGTGAGTCAAATGTTTGTGTGTGTGTGTGTGTGTGTGTGTGTGTGTGTGTGTGTGTGTGTGTGTGTGTAATGTTACCGATAGACTCCGAAACGGAGAGGCTCACATGCTTGATATTTGGCATAGACATGGCCATTGAGCCTGGGACGAACATGGCCGAGACAATATTTGACGAGATCCATATTTTTTATTCATATTTACCTCAGTGCATTTCAGCGAAGTACCCGCTAATCTCAGCCAGTGCGAGCAGCTCGCTGATTCGCTCAGAGCGATCACGTGATGTTCCATCCCGTCACACGTCACACGTTTGCACGTAATTCAGGGCCAAAAGCCATTGCGTTTTTTCACCTTTATGCGACCATGTTTTGTGTCGATTTTGTGCGATACGAATTAAATTTTAATTCATATTTCGTGTTTACGAATTCGAATACGAAGGATTTCCCCTTTCGATTTCGAATACGAATCGAATACGAGCTTGAGTCGAGAGGGCGAATGTACGGGTTGGGAATGTGCTGGTCTCCCTTCCCCCGCCCGGCAACACCGGTACTGGAGGACGTGGGTCACAGGATCGGTGAGTCTCCAAAATCCGCTTCGTGCTCTTTCGAAGATGCAGGACGATGTCGCGATTGTTGTGCTGCTCTCCGACCATTAGAACTGCAACGTCATTGTTGACTGGCCCTCCCCCCTTCCCCCTCCCCTGTCCATCCTCCCCCTCCCTTCCCCCTCCGTCCTCCCCCCTCCACCCTACCCCTTCTCCCCTCCCCCTCCCTTTTCCCCCCTCCCCCTCCCTTTTCCCCCTCCCTTTCCCCCCCTTCCCTTTCCCCCCTTCCTTTCCCCCCCTTCCCTTTCCCCCTTCCTTTCCCCCCTTCCCTTTCCCCCTTCCCCCTTCCCCCTCCCCCCCTCCCCCCCTCCCTGCCCCCCTCCCCCTCCCCCTCCCTGCCCCCCTCCCCCCCTTCCTCTCCCTCCTCCCCCCTCCCTCCCCCTAACAACTCGGTATATACAGTAAGCGTGGAATGTAAGGTTTCCATTTTTTCTGGTGAAGGAAACAGATAACACTTGATTGGCTCACTTCCAGCTCTGCAGATAAACGGTGAGTTGACTTTTGCAGACTTTGTTCCAGTCTCCTGATGGCTTCTTCAGCCTTAGCTACATTCGTTGCCGTTTTCGGACGACCGGACTTCTTTACAGTGGCTACCGACCCTGTTGCTTCAAATTTCTCGACAATCAATCGTATGTTTCTTCCCTGGGGTGGGTTAATATCGAATTCCTGTGCCAAACGGCGTGCCGCCATCGTTGGTCGTTCATTACATTTGTGGTAATGTTTCACGGCCGCAATGCGTTGATTCATTGAAAGGTAATTCATGGTTCAATTTGGTGCAAATTCAGTAACTTTCAAAACTCGCAGCAATAACCTGCAAACCAAAAACAAAAAGAAATACACTAAGAAATTAATAATCTGCAAGACAATTATTAACAACATGACACCCCAGAAAGAATCTGACAGCCGAAAAAAACAGAAATCGGGCACGGGCGCTACTTTTGATTCACCCTGTATCTGTGTATGTATGTATGTATGTATGTATGTATGTATGTATGTATGTATGTATGTATATATGTATATATATATATATA
The DNA here is from genome assembly GCF_964187855.1 of Myxine glutinosa. Lineage (NCBI taxonomy): Eukaryota > Metazoa > Chordata > Myxini > Myxiniformes > Myxinidae > Myxine > Myxine glutinosa. Next base: position 1,990 of record NW_027616944.1, read on the forward strand.
TATATATATATATATATATATATATATATATATATATATATATATATATATATATATATAATGGTATCTGTAATCTGGTTCTCCAACCTAATGAGCGGACAACATGAGGTTGGAGAACCAGATTACAGATACCATTATTAGTAACTCCCAACCGCAACCAGGTCGACTCCATATGATGAGTGGATACCAGAGATAACGTCACCGCGTGGCAGGCGGTGCTTATCGCTCCCAGCAAGGTGCAGCAGCAGCTGTATGGGACACCTTGCTGGCGGTTCTCCACTGATGATATGAAGGTCGCATAGTGACTGATATATATATATATATATATATATATATATATATATATATATATATATATATATATATATATATATATATATATATCTGTGCAGTGTCTGTCTTGTCTTGTCTTGTCACTGAACTACTTTCTCAAACTTTTGTGAAATCGTACCAAACTTCTGGTATGCACCTACCTCTCCCATCGGTATGTCCTAAGGGTATTTTTTTTGAAAAATTTTCCAATTCTTTTTTTGGGGGGGGGGGGGGGGGGGATTTTTGGGGGGAAAAATTGTTTTTTTTAACTTCAATTGTTTATAAAATGTGATATCACGTATATTACAAATACATTTGTGCAAAATAATTGTTGAATTATGATTAGTTTAAACCATGACAAAACGGCAACTCGGGTACAGTCATTTATCTATATATCTACACATCTGGGCAGTGTCTGTGTTGTCACTTAACGACTCCCTCAAACTTTTGTTTCCGTGGTTGTGAAGTGTTTTTAATAACGTTGTGGTGGTTTTGAATCACGTGGTCGTGAGGTATTTTGATTTATGTGGTGGTGAGGTGTTTTTAAATGATGTGGTGGTGAGGTGTTTTTAAATCACATGGTGGTGAGGTGTTTTTAAATGATGTGGTGGTGAGGTGTTTTTAAATCACATGGTGGTCATGTGTTTTGATTTACGTGGTGGTGAGGTATGTGTAATTACGTGGTGGTGGGGTGTTTTTAATTTCGTGGCTGTGAGGTGTTTTTTTTTTACGTGTTTTATGGCTGTGAGGTGTTTTTAATTTTGTGGTGGGGAGGTGTTTTTATTACGTGTTTTATGGCTGTGAGGTGTTTTTAATTTCGTGGTGGTGAGGTGTTTTTATTACGTGTTTTATGGCTGTGAGGTGTTTTTAATTTCGTGGTGGTGAGGTGTTTTTATTACGTGTTTTATGGCTGTGAGGTGTTTTTAATTTTGTGGTGGTGAGGTGTTTTTATTACGTGTTTTATGGCTGTGAGGTGTTTTTATTACGTGTTTTATGGCTGTGAGGTGTTTTTAATTTTGTGGTGGTGTATTTTTATTACGTGTTTTATGGCTGTGAGGTGTTTTTATTACGTGTTTTATGGCTGTGAGGTGTTTTTATTACGTGTTTTATGGCTGTGAGGTGTTTTTAATTTCGTGGTGGTGAGGTATTTTTATTACGTGTTTTATGGCTGTGAGGTGTTTTTAATTTCATGGTGGTGAGGTGTTTTTATTACGTGTTTTATGGCTGTGAGGTGTTTTTAATTTCATGGTGGTGAGGTGTTTTTATTACGTGTTTGATGGCTGTGAGGTGTTTTTAATTTTGTGGTGGTGAGGTGTTTTTATTTCGTGTTTTATGGCTGTGAGGTGTTTTTATTACGTGTTTTATGGCTGTGAGGTGTTTTTAATTTCGTGGTGGTGAGGTGTTTTTATTACGTGTTTGATGGCTGTGAGGTGTTTTTAATTTTGTGGTGGTGAGGTGTTTTTATTTCGTGTTTTATGGCTGTGAGGTGTTTTTATTACATGTTTTATGGCTGTGAGGTGTTTTTAATTTCGTGGTGGTGAGGTGTTTTTAAATTTTGTGGTGGTGAGGTGTTTTTATTATGTGTTTTATGGCTGTGAGGTGTTTTAAATTACTTGGTGGTGAGGCGTTTTGAATTACTTGGTGGTGAGGTGTTTTGAATTATGTGGTGGTGAGGTGTAATCGTCCCAAACTTCCAGTCTGCACCTACCCCTCCCCTATGTGTGTGCTGAGGGGTTCTTTCTTGAAAAAAAAACATTCAACCTAAATCTTCAACCTAAATTGCCTATAAAAATATAATATCACAAACGCAACAAATACATTTGTGCAAAGTAATTGTTTGTATTATGATTGGTGTAAATCATGACAACACAGCAACTCAGGTACAGTCATTATCCACAGCTAAAATAAGCCCGTTCCTCAGTCACGACCCTTGGTGAGGCGAGCCAAGCTCGTATATATAAGCTAGTATATATATATATATATATATATATATATATATATATATATATATATATATATATATATTGCGTATCAAAAAAAAGGTAATCCGAATTCAAGGGGTTAATATGCAAAGATTATTTAGTTTGACAATTTACATGGGGTTTACCAATTATGAGGAGATCCTCAGCTTTCCAATTGATGCCTTTCTTGCATCATTGCTGTCACACATGACCGAGTACATGTTCATTGAAAATGACAAGTTCAAATCGCATTTTTACAAGTTTGGCTAATGGACGCATTACTTGTCGACTGCCAAGTTGATTATGTAAAATTGTTAAGATGGTCTGGTAATCGTCGGTTGCGTCATCCTTTGTTTAAGATGGGTATTTAAGATGGGCTACAGTGTATGGGTTTAGAGACAGTCTGAGTCATTGAAAAGATGGTTCAACTTATGACTGAACATCGGACCTTCGTGGTTACAACCTTTCACCAAACTGGAAGTTTGCAGCGAACTCGTGATGCGTTCAGGTAACGTTTCCCAGAACGGGAGCCTCCAGCAGCCAAAACCATCTGGGCGAATGTTAGAAAATACCAAGAGCATAGCACTAGCCTCAACCGCAACAAGGAGAATTCTGGTAGGAGGTGCACTGGGGGATCGGAAATGAACATTGCAGCAGTAAGGCAGCAAGTTTTGGCGCATCCTAGGGATACCAGCGCAAGACAAAATGGGACGGGATTGCCTTCGGCAACATTCAACCGAATCACAAGACTGGACCTCCACCAACATCCACATCGGATTCACATCCGGCATCAACTTATGCCAGGGTATTTTGCCAGGAGGCTGGTGCTTGCCAGATGGTTGATAGCACGTTACGAAGCAGATGTTAATTTCCTGCGGTATCTCGTTATCAGCGACGAAGCTGCTTTCGCCATGGACGGCAAGGTCAATACCCATAATGTTCTTGAATATGCACCGACAGGACAACCACCGGAATTTAATTTTGACACCAACATGAATCGACAAAAGTGGACTGTTTGGTTGGGACTTTGTGGAAGTGGTCAGGTGATCGGACCATTTTTCTTTCAAAGGAATGTCAATGGTAACAGGTATCTGCAGATGATCAATGATGAAGTTTTACCGCAGCTGGAGGAGAACTTTGAGCGACAGGTTCGTGGTGTCTTCAGATATCTCTGGTGGGCCCAAGACGGCGCCCCAGCACATCGTCTTATCGCTGTCCGAGATCGACTGAGGGAACTCTTTGGAGACAGAGTCATCGCCCTCAACCATGCAGTGGAATGGCCACCAAGATCACCTGACCTCACACCATGTGATTATTGCCTTTGGGGACATTTAAAGAACAAGGTTTTCGTAACTACTCCCCGTGATATTTTTTTTTCTTCTTTTTTTTTTGTACACAGCATCGAGGCTCATGAAAGAGCTAACATTTATCAAACAAACAAATCAAACAAACAAGCAAACAAAGTATATAAAAAGGGGAGCGGTAGACAAGATGGGGAGAGAAGGGGAAGCACACAAACACAACATTTGAGAACAGGGACATCGGGAGATGTGTGGGAGGGAGAGGGCGTGGGGGGAGGGAGGATAGGTATAAAACGCAAGGACACCAAGGACTTCCAGGAAAGCAGTTGGTTTTTCAAAAAAGTGGATTTGGGGTGAAATTAGCGGGGGTAGAAAAGATCAAAGTTTTGGATGGGGGATGATAAGAGATGGTGGTGAACAGCTGTTTTAAAGACCTGGAGGGAGGAGTGGGATTGAAGAGAGTGAGGGAGTTTGTTCCAGAGTCGGGAGAAAAGAGGAATGAAGGAGTGAAGGTGAGCAGAGAGTCTTGATTTTGGCAGTTTAACCATAAGAGGGTTGCAGGCAGATCTTGTGCGACCTGTAGGAATATTTGGGGGACAGAGCCCAGAGAGAGCGGGGGGAGCAAGGCCAGAGAGGAGTCGCTAGAAGACGGAAAGACCACCAACCTGCCTGCGGTGAGTAAGTGAAAGGCCCTCGGAGATAGCGTCATCGCGGGAGATTCCAATGATTCTGAACGCTTTGGTTTCCACAGCGTGAAGACGAGCTAGGTGTGAGGCAGGAGCACCAGCCCAAAGGGGAGAGCAGTACTCCATTGAGCTGCGGATGAAAGCCTTGTATGTGGTGAGGAGCTCAGGTGTGCCAAGGAAGGACTTCGCACGACAGAGGATGCCCAGTCGGCAACTGGCTTTGGAGGCCAGCTTGGAAATGTGGTTTTCCCAGGAAAGATCATGGCAGATAGTGAGACCCAAAAGCTTGAGTGACACAACTTCTTGGAGCGGATTATTCAGAAAGTAGATGGGAGGGTTGTCCAGTTGGTCTTTTCGGAGAGACATCGTAAGAGTGTGAAATTTGCCATGATTGAAAGACATGTTCCACCTCTTTGCACAGTCTGTGATTTTGTCCAGGTCTGCAGAGAGTGAGGAGGCTGCAGACTGCCGATCTGCGGGATGAGGAATGGAGCGACAGAGAGTGGAGTCATCAGGAAAGAGATATAGAGGATTTTCAAGAGAGTCAGAGAGATCATTGATGAAGACCAGAAAAAGCACAGGGCCCAGAACACTGCCTTGGGGAACTCCAGCCTGAACAGGAAGAGGAGAGAGAGAAACCCATTCAGGGCCACACGTTGACTATGACTAGAGAGGAAGTCTGCCAGCCATGCGTGGAGATTTCCATGGATACCAAAGGAGGAGGGTTTGGTGAGCAGAGCGGGGTGCCAGACCGTATCGAAGGCACGTGATATGTCGAGGGAGACAGCTCTAATTTCCTGTTTGGCATTGAGGACCTCCATCCATTGCTGAGACAGCAGAAGCAGCATGTCCAGAGTAGAGTGACCTGGTCTGAAACCAAATTGAGGATCAGAGATCAAGCCATTGGAGAAGAGAAAAGATTTCATATCCGAAGCAATGATGGATTCCATGACTTTGCTGATAATTGGGAGAAGGCTGATTGGTCTGTAGTTGCTAGGATCTGTTTTTGCACCTTTTTTGTGTAAAGCAGTGATGTTGGCTGATTTCCAAGCAGATGGCAGTTGATCTTGAGCAAAAGAGAGGGTGAATAGAACAGAGAGAGGGAGTGAAAGAGCGTAAGAACAGGATTTTAGGACCCGTGGGCTGATGCCATCAGGTCCAGGTGCAGAATCAGAGTCGAGGGTTGACATAAACTTTTCCACCTTGTCAGGAGGAAAGGACACGGAGTCCAGGAGCAGCTGGGTATGACTGGGTACGGTGGGTACAGAGAGGGATGGGTTTGGGACACAATATTTAGAGGCAAACACAGAGTTGAGGCATTCAGCTTTTTCATGTGCGGAGTCAGTTGTGTAGCCGTTTGAGGTAAGGGAGGGGATGGAGGAGGCACAAACACCAGAAACAGATTTGACCAGATGCCACCAGGATTTGGAAGAGGGAGACAGATAAGAGAGTTCGGTCTTGAGACCGGAGAGATATTGTTTCCTGGCTCTCCTGAGGGTGGACACACACTTGTTTCGGGCTTTGTAAAAGGAAATGAGATTTCCTTCCTTTGGATTTGCTTTCCAGGAGAAGAAGGCAAGTTGTTTCTGGGCGACAGCCTCACCAGAAGATTCCGTGTACCCTGGATGGGAGGAAGGGTATGACAACTGAAGACGAGATGGGATAAATCTGTGCATGAGAGAGAGCAATTTACTTTGGAAGAATTCCCAGGATGAGTTGATGTCAGAGGTGGTCGAGATGGGAGACCAGTCCAGATGATTGATGGCTGCTTGAAGACCATGCCAGGTGGCCTGAGTGAAATGCCAGACTCGTCGACGCTGAGCAGGCTCCCTGAGAATGGTCAGAGAGATGTCCACTTTAACAAGCACATGATCAGATGAGCCGATTGGAGCAGAAGAAGAGCAGCAGACATTTTCAGGGAAGTTAGTCATAACCAAGTCCAGAAGAGAAGATGCTCCATTGACTGAGATCCGGGTCGGGAAATTGACCGATTGTGTCAGTCCCAGTGAGTCGCAGAAGTCCTTTGCTGAGGAGCCATGGCTGGTGAGAGAGGTACCCACACCCAGCCAACTGGCATGGTGACAATTGAAATCACCACATATGAGGAAGAGAGAGTTGGGATGAGTAGATAGAAGTTGGTCCATATTATCAGACAGCGAGATGTAGATGGAGTCATCACTGTTTGGTGGACGGTACAACACACATATGAACAAGAGGTGGGAGCGAAGGGGAAGCCGTAGCCAGAGGTATTCCTGGGGGTGAGGTGGAGAGAGTGTAGTGCAGGGCGAGTGAGGAAGAGAGTTTTTGATAAAGACAGCAACCCCACCTCCAGGACGAGGCTCAGGTCTATCATACCGGAGGAGGGAGTAACCGGGGAGAGATAATAAGGAATCAGAGCCATCATGAAGGAGGGCAGTTTCTGTTAAGCAGATCACGTCTGGTTTGCTCGAAGCAACCTGTATGGAGAGATCAGTTAAGTTTGAACGAAGGCCCCGGATGTTTGAGGTCCATACCATTAATGAAGAGGTAGGGGGAGCATCCGATACAGAACAGGGGGGAGCATGGGTAGGGTAATATGTGGAAGAGGTGGAAGAGGTAGGGAGAGCTGTTGAAGGTGTGTCGGAGATTTCAGAATAGCTCGGAGAAAGGGAAGGATGGGGCAGACAAAAGGTTTGATGGTGATTGGGTGAGGCACAGTGAGTTGTTATTTGAGGAGCGGGAAGAGCGAGGCAGAAGGTTGGGGGAGGTGGAGGTGAGAGTTGGAAAGGGGGAAGAAGCGGGAGGACGCTTTGAGGAGGAGGGGTGAGAGGGGGGAAATGGAGAAGAAATGAGGGTGGGGAGATTTGAAGGGGAGGGGCGAGGGGGGAGTTTATGAGGGGAGGGGTTAGGGGGGAGTTTAGGAGGGAAGGGACAATGGGAGGGATTTGAAAGGGATGGGATATGGGGTAGATTTGGAAGGGAGGGGTGAGGGGGGAGTCTAGGAGGGGAGGGGCGAGGGGGAGTCTTGGAGGGGAGGGGTGTGGGGGGAGTTTAGGAGGGAAGGGGCAAGGGGGGAGACGAATCTTGACGAATTGCAGGGCCGTATTCGACATGAAGTGGATGCTTTGCGCAATGACCCGGCTATGGTGAGACGAGCAGTTCAGGGCAGGCTCTGCCGCTGTGAGCTTTGTGTTGAAAGGGGAGGTGGACATGTTGAAGGTGTGGGTGCATAAAGGCCAATCATTGCTGAGAAAAGTTCACATCTGATGTTCATTTTGCACCAATTATCCTGTCTTGCACCGATTAGCCAAACTTGTAAAAATGTGATTTGAACTTGTCATTTTCAATGAACATGCACTCGGTCATGTGTGACAGCAATGATGCATGAAAGGCTTCAATGGAAAGCTGAGGATCTCCTCATAATTGGTAAACCACATGCAAATTGTCAAAATAAGTAACCTTTGCATATTAACCCCTTGAATTCGGATTACCTTTTTTTGATACGCACTGTATATATATACCGATTCGGTTCGTTCGGCCGTTCGGGAAGCCGTCAAGCTGTGATTATGTGTTTATTAATACCGCACTGTTTGAACGCTGGCTGCTTCCTGTCTATTAATTACGGATTGTTGGAATATACGTTTCGACCCTTTGGACTGCTGATTTCCCTTTGACCTTTGAAAACCCTTTAAGTACTCCAAGACCCTTAAGACCACCAAGACCCCGAAAGACCACGAAGACCCTGAAAGATCCAAAGGACGCAAAATAACCGGAAAACCCCAAAGACACAAAAGGCCCCAGTGAAGCTGTGAAGCTGTGATAATGTGTCTATTAATTATGTACTGTTTGAACGCCGGTTGCATCCTGCCTATTAATTCTGTACGTCAAGTAATTACGTGTTGTTGGAAATATACCTTTTTACCCTTTAGACTGCTGAGATCCCTTAGACCTTTGAAGACCCTTTAAATCCCCCAAGAACCTTAAGACCACCAAGACCTGAAAGACCACAAAGACCCCAAAAAACCCAAGACCCCCAAAGACACAAAAGACCCAAAATACCCCTAAATCCCAAAACACATCAAAAGCCCTTAAACACCCAGAGGACTCAAAGGACCTCAAAGACCCCAAATATCCAAAAGACTCCAAAGCCTAAAAAGACCCGAACACCCAAAATACCGGAAAGACCCTCAAAGACTATGATGACCCAAAAGACCACGAAGACCTCAAAGACCTAAAATATCCCAAATACCCAAAATATCCTGAAGACCCGTAAAGACCCAAAAGACCAAGAAGACGCAAAAGACCCCAAATATGCAAAAGATACAAAATACCCAAAAGACTGACAAACCAGACTTAATCTGCTGAACAAAAACTTTTCTCCTTCAAGATGTCTCTGATTCCTTAATATTTCTTCCTCGTTACTCCCTCCTCTGGTATGATAGACGTGAGCCTCGTCCTGGTGGTGGGGTTGCTATCTTTACAAAAAAAAAACTCTCTCCCTCACTCTCCCTGCACTGCCCTCTCTCCAGCACACCCCCAGGAGTACCTCTGGCTACGGCTTCCTCTCCGCTCCCACCTTTTGTTCATATGTGTTCTGTACCGTCCTCCAAACAGTGATGACTCCATTTACATTTCACTATCTGACAACATGGTCCAACTAATGTCCACTCATCCCAACTCTGTCTTCCTCATATGTGGCGACTTTAAATGTCATCATGCCAGCTAGCTGGGTGTGGGTACCTCTTGCACCAGCCATGCACCTCACCAAAGGACTTCTGCGACTCATTGGGACTGACACAATCTGTCAATTTCCTGACCCGGATCTCAGTCAACGGAGCATCTTCTCTTCAAGACTTGGTTATGACTAACTTCCCTGCAAATGTCTGCTGTTCTTCTTCTGCTCCAATCGGTTCATCTGATCATTTGCTTGTTAAAGTGGACATCTCTCTGACCATTCTCAGAGAGCCTCCTCAGCGTCGACGAGTACGGCATTTCACTCAGGCTGACTGGCACGGTCTTCAGGTAGCCATCAGTCATCTGGACTGGTCTCCCATATCTACTGCCTATGACATCAACTCTTCCTGGGAATTATTTCAAAGTAAACTGCTCTCTCTCATGCACAGTTTTATCCCATCTCGTCTTCAGTTGTCATACCCTTCCTCCTGTCCATGGTACATTGAATCTTGTGGTGAGGCAGTTGCCTTGAAACAACTTGCCTTCGCCTATTGGAAGGCTAATCCAACTGAAGACAATCTCATTTCCTTTCACAAAGCTCGGAACAAGTGTGTGTCTACCCTCAGGAGAGCCAGGAAACACTACCTCTCTACTCTCAAGACTGAACTCTCAAACCTGTCTCCCTCCTCCAAATATTGGTGGCATCTGGTCAAATCCGTTTCTGGTGTTTGTTCCCCCTCCATCCCCTCCCTTACCTCAAACGGCTCCACAGCTGACACTGCACGTGAAAAAGCCGAATGCCTCATCTCTGTGTTTGCCTCAATATATTGTGTCCCAAACCCATCTCTCTCTGTACCCACCTTACCCAGTCGAACCCAGATGCTCATGGACTCTGTGTCCTTCTCTCCTGACAAGGTGGAGAAGTTTCTCTCAAACCTTGACTCTGATTCTGCAACTGGACCAGACGGAATCAGCCCACGAGTGCAAAAATCCTGCCCTGCCGCTCTATCTCACGCTCTCTCTGTTCTATTCACCATCTCTTTTGCTCAAGTCATCTGCCATCTGCTTGGAAATCAGCCAACATTACCGCTTTACACAAAAAGGGGCAAAAACAGATCCTTGCAACTACAGACCAATCAGCCTGCTCTCAATAAACAGCAAGGTCATGGAATCCATCATCGCTTCTGACATCAGATCCTTCCTCTTATCCAATGGCTTGATCTCTGATCATCAATTTGGATTCAGACCAGGACATTCTACTCTGGACATGCTGCTTTTGCTGTCTCAACAATGGATGGAGGTTCTCAATGCCAAACAGGAAATTAGAGCTGTCTCCCTTGACATATCTCGTGCCTTCGATACGGTCTGGCACACCGCTCTGCTCACCAAACTCTCCTCCTATGGTATCCATGGAAACCTCCATGCATGGCTTGCGGACTTCCTCTCCGGTCGCAGTCAACGTGTGGCCCTGAATGGAATTCTCTCATCTTCTCTTCCTGTCCAGGCTGGAGTTCCCCAAGGCAGTGTTCTGGGCTCTGTGCTTTTTTTGGTATTCATTAATGATCTCTCTGACTCTCTGGAAAATCCTCTCTATCTCTTTGCTGATGACTCCACTCTCTGCCGCTCCATATCTCAACTATCAGATCGGCAGCCAGCAACCTCTTCACACTCTGCATACCTGAACAAAATCACAAAATGTCAAACAAGTGGAACATGCCTTTCAATCTCACTCTCACTTTGTCTCTTCGAAAAGATCGTCTGAACAACCCTCCCATCTACTCTCTCAGCAATCCTCTCAAATAAGTTGTCACTCAAGCTTTTGGGTCTCACAATCTGCCATGATTTTTCCTGCGAAAAACACATTTCCAAGCTGGCCTCCAAAACCAGTCGCCGACTGGGCATCCTCTGTCGTGCAAAGTCCTTTCTGGGCACTTCTGAGCTCCTCACCACATACAAAGCTTTCATCCACAGCTCAATGGAATACTGCTCTCTCCTCTGGGCTGGTGCTCCTGCCTCTCACCTAGCTCGGCTTCACGTGGTTGAAACCAAAGCATTCAGAATCATCGGTACATTCATGGCCAAAAATATAGGCACCATTGCACTTTTTTCAAATAACTCACAATTTTCTCGAAAAAGAAGCTGAAATTGACAAAAGTATTTGGTATCCACAATTCTATATTTCATTGTTAATATTACAGAACCTTTGTTTTTTAATCAGAACTTAATATATCCTTTTAAATCAGGAAATAAAAAGAAATGGCATTGACAAAATTATTGACACCCGACACTTAACATTTGGTAGCACAGCCATTGGACAAAATAACTGCAGTTAAGCGTTTCCTGTAGCCATGAATGAGCTTCCTCCACCTCTCTACTGGCAGAATGGCCCACTCTTCTTGTGCAAACTGCTCCAGTTCTCCCAGATTTGAAGGGTGCCTTCTCCCAACTCCCATTTTCAGATCTCCCACAGGTGTTCAATGGGATTTAGATCTGGACTCATTGCTGGCCACTTCAGAACAGTCCAGCGTTTTGTCTTGAACCATTTCTGGGTGCTTTTTGAAGTGTGTTTGAGGTCATTGTCCTGCTGCAAGACCCATGACCTTCGACAGAGATCCAGCTTTCTGACACTGGGTTGATCATTGTGCCACAAAATGTCTTGGTAATCTCTTGATTTCATGATGCCATGCACACATTCATGGCACCCAGAGCCAGAGGCAGCACAGCAGCCCCAAAACATCACCGAACCTCCTCCATGTTTGACTGTGGGGAAGGTGTTCTTTTCTTTGAAGGCTTCATTTTGTTTTCTGTAAACATAGACATGATGTGCTTTCCCAAAAAGCTCTAATTTGGTCTCATCTGTCCACAGGACATTCTCCCAGAAGGAATTTGGCTTGTTCAGGTGTGTTTTGGCAAACTCCAGTCGGGCTTTCTTATGTCTCTCTCTCAGCATTGGGGTCCTCCATAGAACCCCCTTTCATTGAGTTGGTGATGGATTGTGCGAGTTGAAACTGTCGTACCTTGTATCTGAAGGTCAGCTTGAATCTGTGTGGCAGTTGATCGAGGTGCTTTCTCCACCATTCCAACAATCCTTCGCTGCAATCTTCGATCAGGTGGTCTCTTGCGGTCATGTCCAGGGAGGTTGGCTGCAGTGCCATGGGCCTTAACTACCTGATAGCATTGCGTATGGTGGACACAGGAACATCAAGGTCTCTGGAGATGGACTTGTAGCCTTGAGATTGTCCATGCTTGGCTACAATCTTGTGTCTGATCTCCTCAGACAATTCTCTGGTTTTCTTTATTTTCTCCATGTTCATTGCGGTACACACAGTGACACAAAACAGCAAAATGACTCCTTTTCTCTTTTCAAACTGGTTGAATGAGTGATTTATATATTGTAGGCACCTGCAACTCACCATGGGTGAGTTCAATTCCAAAGTAAAGGAGAATCACCTGCTTGAAATCTAATTATTTCTAACAACTTCTAAAAGGTGCCAACAATATTGTCAGAGCCATTATAGGATTTCTGTGTGGAATAAGCAAAGATTGAGTACTTTTTTTTTTTTTTTTGCTTTTTCTGTTTTGTTCCACTGCAAACCAAAGAAATACATGTGTGGACACCAAAATATTTTTTAATTTCAACAATTTTCTGGAAGAAACGGTGCATTATTTGAAAAAAGTGCAAAGGTGCCAATATTTTTGGCCACGACTGTATCTCCTGCGATGAAGTTGATTCGAAGGGCCTTTCACATGCTCACCGCAGGCAGGTTGGTGGTCTTTCTGTCTTCTACCGACTGCTCTCCAGCCTAGCTCCCCCTGCTCTGTCTGTGCTCTGCCCCACAAGATTTGCCAGCAACCCTCTTCTGGTGAAACTGCCAAAATCAAGACTCTCTATTCACCTTCACCCTTTCATATTATTCTTTTCTCCCGCCTCTGGAACAATCTCCCACTCTCTTTTCAATCTCTCTCCTCCCTCCAGGTCTTTAAAACAGCTGTTCACCATCATCTCTTATCTTCCCCCATCCAAAACCTTGATCCTTTCTACCCCAGTTAAAATACCCCAAATCCGCCTCTTTCAATCCCCAACTTCTTTCCTGAAATTCCTAGTAGTGTTTATTTGCTTTATACTGTGAACCCTCCCACCTCCCACCTCCCCCCAGCCATCCCCCTTCCACAGATCTACCGACGTCCCTGTTCTCTACTGTTGCTGTGCTTGTGTGCTTCCCTCTCCACCCCCCTCTTGTGTCCCGCTCCCTTCATTGTATGGTTTATGTGTCTGTGCATGTTTTCATGTTCAATGTGTTAGATGTTACACGAGCCTCGATTCTGTATACAAAAAATAACTGAATAAATAAAGACCCTGAAGACCTAAAATACACTGAACACCCTGAAGACCTGTAAGACCAATAAGACCATTTAGTCCCATTAAACCCCTAGATCCTGAAGACCCTCAAGATCCTTAAGACCACTTTTACCTTTAAGACCCTTTCAAATACTTTAGACACCTTGAGATACCTTCACCCTTCCAACCTTTTATACCCTTTAAGCCTTGACACCCCTTAAGTCCCTTTTAACCCCTTAGACTTAGACCTTAACACCAATTAGACCCCTCACACCTTTCAGACTGATTAGACAACTTCAAACCATTGCCCATTTAGACGTTAGAGCTTTACACCTCATGGACCTTTTTTGATTTCAAATAAATTTGCAAATAAATAATATCACCAATATTAAAAATACATTTAAACAAAAGAAATGTTTGTACTGTATTATGATTGGTGTAAATCATGACAATACAGCAACTCAAGTTCAGTCATGTCATTATCCTCAGTTTGAACAAGCCCGTGCCTCTGCGGAGACTTGTGGTGAGGCGAGCGTGGCGAGCCGAGCCACGCTAGTATGTATACATATGCAAGTTTCGGGAACTGAGTGGCGTGCTGATGAGGAGGGGAGTGTCGTTGAAGCTGAAGGGAAAGGTGTATGCTGCATGTGTGAGAAGTGTTATGATTTATGGGAGCAAGACATGGGTAATGAACGTAGAGCAGCAACGAAGGCTGGAAAGGGTGGAAATGCGAATGGTTCGGTGGATGTGTGGAGTATCGTTGAGAGAGAGGAAGACAAATGATGAATTGCGAAAGATGATGGGAATAGAGCCTGTGATTGATGCTGTGGAGAGGAACAGGTTGAGATGGTTTGGTCATGTGTTGAGGAAGGATGAAAGTGACTGGTTGAGAAGAGCGATGGAAATGAATGCAGAAGGAAGTAGAGGATGGGGAAGACCGAGAAAGACTTGGCTAAAGATGATGGAAAAAGAAATGTGGGCAAGGGGGTTAACAAGGAGAGATGCAGAAAATAGGGCAAAATGGAGAAGATTGTCATGGGGACCGCACGGCTAACCCCGGCTCTTGCATGGAAAATGGAATTAACATGCTTCTTGTTGTTGTTGTTGTTATTGTCAGACCCCTTTAATCCCGCGGTGTGTGGGTGGAGTTTGCACATTTACGCTTGGTCTAAAGAGTCTTAAAAGGGTCTAAGGGGTGTAAAGGTCTGAGGGGAATTAAAAGGTCTTCAAGAGTGTAAGGGGTCTCAAGGGTATATGGAGTCTAAAAAGTGGCTTAAGGGTGCATGGGGTCTAAAAAGGAATGAATGGTCTAAAAGTACATTCCAATAGAATAGATGTACAGTATTCACGGAAGGTCCAACCCACGTTCAAACATTACGTAAGTAATAAACATGTTCGCATGGGTAAACCGAGGCTTCATTTGACGGAGGCTGAGGCTTAATCCCTCCATCCCCCTACTCTCACCTCTTCCCCCCCCCCCCCCCCCTTTTGTAGTCACGGTGAGGTGGGTGGAGTTTGCACAAAGGTTTAAAAAGGGTGTGAAAGGTCTAAAAGGAGTCGAAGGGGGTATAAAGGTTTAAAAGGAGTCGAAGGATGTATAAAGGTCTAAGTGGTTTAATGGTTGTGGGATCAAGGCATATGCCAATATTTAATATTAATTTTACTCTTGTGGTTGTTGGATCAAACGCTTTTCCATGTGTGAATAAATTACAACAGGGCACGCGCGATTTATGTCCAGATTGAGAATTGAGAATTATAACATTCCCTCAGCCACCATTTGGCATGCTCCAGTTTAAATTCAAGCCTCCACTCTCAGGCAATCTTGCAGAGTGTGAACTGTGGCATTACCAGGTTAGAGTCCGGTACCAGAATATGCATATCTATAACTGAGTTATAGATATGCATATTCTGGATTGGATAGCTTCGAGTGCTGGACCAACCGGGACCTTTGATGAGCATAACATGCAACACAACAAACAACAACAACAACAACAGGCATTTTAAGGTCATTTTCCCTGCAAGAGCGGGGGTTAGCCTTGCGGTCCCCATGACAATCTTCTCCATTTTGCCCTATTTTCTGCATCTCTTTTTAGCTCTTTCACGAGCCTCGACTCTGTATACAAAAAAAAAGGAAAAAAAAAAAGAAGTCTTTCTCGGTCTTCCCCGTCCTCTACTTCCTTCTACATTCATTTCCATCACTCTTCTCAACCAGTCACTTTCATCCTTCCTCAACACATGACCAAACCAACTCAACCTGTTTCTTTTCACAGCATCCATCACAGGCTCTATTCCCATCATCTTTCACAATTCATCATTTGTCTTCCTCTCTCTCAACAATACTCCACACATCCACCGAACCATTCGCATTTCCACCCTTTCCAGCCTTCGTTGCTGCTCTACATTCATTACCCATGTCTCGCTCCCATAAATCATAACACTTCTCACACGTGCAGCATACACCTTTCCCTTCAGCTTCAACGACACTCCCCTCCTCGTCAGCACGCCACTCAGTTCCCGAAACTTCTTCCATGCACATCTCACTCCAGCAACCATCGCCGAGTCTGATCCACCTTCTCCATTCAACATGTCTCCTAGGTAACAAAATGTTTTCACACCTTCCAGCTTCACGCCGTCTTCAAGATCCAACTCAACATTTCCTCCATCTGCAGCTCCCTCTGTGCACACCTTACACTTGAATGTAGCTGCCACACTAGTTAATGACCCTCTCAAACCACTACATTTTTGATGAACCCACTCAGCGCACATTGTACATTGAATGGAATTCACTCCGACACCCTTCCTGCACTCAGCACACGGCCACTTCCCAGTTCTTTCCACCTCACCACATGCTTTACCACTTGCCATCACCTTCGTTTTTCCGATATTCACCTTCAGACCTTTTGTCTCCATACATTCCTTCCACTTGTTCATCTTCTCCTTCAGTCCATCCATACTTTCCGCAATCAACACCAGATCATCTGCAGACAACAACTCCCACAGTAAACCCTCCTTTACGTTCTGAGCCAGCACCTCCATCACAGCTACAAATAGTAGTGGACTTAGTACCGACCCCTGATGCACTCCCACCTTCACCTCAAACTCACCACTGTTCCCGTCCTTCGTCCTTACAGCTGTGCGCGCTCTTTTGTACATTGCCATCACTACTCTGATCAACCATTCCTCCACTTCTAACTTCCTCAATGCCCATGTCACTACTTCACGTGGAACCCTATTGAATGCTTTCTCCAGATCAACAACCCAAGAAACAAGTTCTTCCTCTTCTCCATGTACTTCTCCTGCAACTGCCTCACAATAAAAAGCACGTCTGTCGTTGCATAACAACGTCTGTTGCATAACATGCAACACAGTACAGTATTATAGTTTATCGTCAGATATGAGTTTTTAGTCATTGACACATAGCTTGGCAAGTCAATAGTGAGCACAATACAACCAAAATATCATACAGCACTGATGTTTAGCCCGTCCCCCTCGTAGGTGGAGGCAGGGTTTTGTAATCACGTCTGTGTGTCTGCGTGTGTCTATCCAGGCCATAACGTTTTTACCATTCGAGCTTTTGTCATCAAATTTTCAACAAAGCTTTACTTTATTGTGAGAATATGGAGAAGGCAAGTTAATAATTTGGTCAAAAGGTCAAAGACCAGCCGTTCCTTATCAACCAGTCAGTGTCACATAAATCGTCAATTTTCATCAATATGATGTGAAATTTTAAGAATTGGCATATTGGGTCAATGAATTGGTTCACCAATCAAAAGATAGAAGCCTTTTTTTTTTAGATCAAAAAGTCAAAGGTCAAGGTTACGTAAAATCGTCACTTTTCATCCGATTGAAATTTGAGCAGGGTTTGCACATTGGGTCAATGAAGACTATTGTTTTTGAGGTCAAAAAGTCAAGGTCACCTAAAATTGTCAATGTTTTTGTATTCTGTTTAGCTGTTTTCATCATGTTTCGCATGAAGTGCAAATACAATTAAAGTGGGTGCAGATGGGCTTTGCATTTTCAGATGGTTTATAGTTGTTGTTTTTTCATATAGAGTCAGGACTCGTGTAAGAGCTAGAACACAGAATGGATCAGGACACAACATAACAAAAGGAACAGCGGAAAGAGAAGGCGGTAAAATACCAGCATCATGGCCGAGGGAGAAAAGAGAGGGAGATGAGCAACAAAGGAAGCGGGTAATGAGGAGAATGCAGGGGGTAAACAAGATGGATACAGAGGCAAAATTTGGGGAGGGAAGGGGGAAGGTTGAGGGATATTAGCAGTCTTCGTTGTGTATGAGCTGTGGCAAGTATGCATATAGTCAAGATACCTTGAAGTACTTCTTCTGGTCCATCAAGTAACCATCCATATCCTCCAAGCCAGCGTGGTTTCGGCTGAATCAGCCAGTCAACCACTAGCATGAAAAGAAATATAAAAATATGAGGATTACAATAGTTTTTCAGCAAATAAACTGACTATTCTCATGAATAACCAATAAGTTAATGTCAGCTTCAGTTCTCGATTACCGAAGAGACAATTGTTGTTCATGAAAAACTTCAGCACTGCCAGCATGATATAGCCCAAGTGAATAAGTTATGTATCAGCAGCTGCTAGTTCCAGTAAGTTTGTTGCACCTGACACTCCGTGTTTTCGTTTTTAGTATACAAGTGGCAATGTTCATGAGTTCTGGAGTATCTATCACTTTGCAGCGGTATGCTGGCAGCATTCTTTTATGATCTTCATTGCAAGTAAACTAATACATGACCACCACAGGAGACTGAGGCCTGTTTGAAGGAGATGACATTGATTTACTTCAAACCAACATCTCCCTGGGATTCAACACTGCTTATTTATCTGTCTGTGAAAACAGGGGCTATGACTGCTTTCTTTCCAGACATGCCCATAATTCCGCAAAATTGAGGGATTGTTTGTTGTCTACAACTGCAGGGGTGGAGATCTATGCGCTGTCTGGCTCTCTGTATCTTCCTCAGCATGTCTCTACAAGCAGAGATCGAATGAGAGGTGGGAGGGTTGAAGTGGAAGCTGCTGCTGATGCTAATGAATGCAACTTTACAGACCATCTATTTACCATGTACCGAATATGTTAGTGCGTCAGTTCTCAAGCAAGATGAAGATGGTGTCCGTTTCACAAAGGGCAGGAGTTGATTATGTGTGAAAGGCAACGTCTGCTCAGGCTTTGCCACTTCATAAACATCAATAAATTGTATGCTGGAACCATTTGAATAATTCATATTTATGTTGATGATTTATGATGCAGTGTTAGTTTTGTGAATAGTAAGAGCTGATGCTAAAACGCAATATTGTGATGGAATTACAATAATGTATATTTATTGCTTGATTATCCATGATAAATCTTCTGCACAGTTGTGGGAGACGTACGACATTGGGCTCAGCCCAATGGCTCACTGAGTACAGTGGTATTTTACTACACTCTACACTTTTTCACACCATCACAATGAAATGCTACGACTAGTTGGTAGCACTAAACATGAGACATACAGTCATGTGAAAAAGTAAGTAGACCCCATGTAAAGTTTTGACTTTTTCAACATATTTCAGCATACAGCTATTTGATCTTCATTTCAACAATATTGATAGATAAAGGTGATATAATATAACAAATATCATGAAACATTTACATTTTGTACTCCATTGTATAATTTAAATAAACATAAATGCAAATTTCGCATGTGGAAAATGTAAGTACACCCTTGGCTCTAAGAGGTGGTATTGCCCCCTTTGGCAGAAACAACCTCAAGTAGGCGTTTCTTATAACTGTCTACCAGTCTCTGACATCGACGGGGAGAAATTTTTGCCCACTCCACCATGCAGAATTCTTTCAGCTGTGCGAAGTTTGAGGGGATTCTTGCATGCACAGCTCGTTTCAAATCCCCCCACAACATCTCGATGGGATTTATATCCGGGCTTTGACTTGGCCATTCCAGAACCCTCCATTTCTTTATTTTCAGCCATTCCTTGGTGGATTTACTGGTATGTTTAGGGTCATTGTCATGTTGCAAGGTCCACCTTCGGTTGAGCTTCAACTTTCCGACAGATGGCCTCACATTATCCTCAAGCACCCTCTGGTACAATGAAGAATTCATAGTGGATTTTATGATGGTGAGCTGCCCAGGCCCTGATGCAGCAAAGCTGCCCCAAACCATAATATTTCCACCACCATGCTTTACAGTTGGTATCAGGTTCTTGTGCTCAAATGCTGTTTTTGGTTTTCGCCAAACATGTCTTCTGGTACTGTGGCCAAATAGCTCTACCTTTGACTCATCTGTCCAGAGCATATTGTTCCAGAAGTGCTGGTCTTTGCCTAGGTGTTCATTGGCAAACTTTAGTCTTGCCCTGATGTTCTTTCTGGACAGCAAAGGTTTCCTCCTTGCACACCTCCCATGTAGATCAAATTTGTGCAGCCTCTTTCTAATGGTAGACTCGTGCACTTTGGCATCAACAGAGGCAAGAGCTACCTGTAGGTCCCGTGATGACATTCGGGGGTTCTTAAAGACTTCTTTCAGCATCTTGCGGTCTGCTCTCGGGCTGAACTTGCTGGGGCGGCCTGGCCTGAACAAGTTGGCAGTTGTTTGGAATCTTCTCCACTTGTAGATGATCTTCCGGACAGTCGAATGATTGATTTCAAATTGTTTGTATATCTTTTTAAATCCCTTGCCAGACTTGTAGGCATATATAACCTTCTTTCTGTAGGCCTCAGACAGCTCTTTTGATCTAGGCATGGTGATGCCGCACACTTCAACAACAAAGAGCAAACCAAACTAAATGTCTGAGGTTTAAATAAGACAGGTTCCTCCAAGATCCTTTCCAACGATGTTCTCATTATTTGCACCTGAGCTGGTGCACCTGATTCTAATTTTAGGTATTTGAAGTAGTGATAAATGTCGGGGTGTACTTACTTTTTCCACATGCGAAATTTGCATTCATGTTTATTTAAATTATACAATGGACTACAAAATGTAAATGTTTCATGATATTTGTTATATTATATCACCTTTATCTTTCAATACTGTTGAAATGAAGATCAAATAGCTGTATGTTGAAATATGTTGAAAAAGTCAAAACTTTACATGGGGTGTACTTACTTTTTCACGTGACTGTATATGTGTATGTCAGCTGAGCTTTTAATTGACAATTGGATAACAACATAATTCTCCTGGAAATTGCTTGGATTGAAGAATCATAGAATAAAAAAACCTTGGCAAATTGGGGAGGCCAGGAGAGTGTCCTTGCCACAAAGCCACCAAATAAATCTTGTCCACACTATCCTGCTATTAAAAAAATGTATATGCTGCTGAAAAGAAAGCTTTATTTTTGGTTAAACATGTAAAAGCATCTACATATGATGTTTTCCATTACAGCCCACACCAATACTTGATATCTCACCATTTATGTAGGTGTACGAGTGTTGTTCTCATTACAATATTGCAATATAACTTTTATTACTTGAAAAATAAAAAAATAAAGGACAAGAATAAATATATTGTTATGAATTTTGGGGTAGTGATATATAGATTCAGGTAGATCTGTATAGGTAGGTGCTCCGATGATCGTGGGTAGAAAGAACCATTTCGATGTACATAAGTCAGGGACCTGTTTAGCCAGAATGTCAGATTAAGTGTATATTTGTCCCGATTACGAGGAATGGGGCGTGTTCACTAGCGTAGGGATTATGCTAATTCCCCTGTTTGTGAGACCTTGTGATTTATCCATTGTCCCTTATGGCACTACACCAATAGACACTAGGCAGGCCCATTAGTACACTAATTAATAAATCCCCCCCCACAATAAAACTCACCGGAAGTCAGTTCTGGACACTACCAATGGAACTGAGGCCAGCTACATCACCAGCTTGTATGGCAACATCGAAGCGAGCAGCCTAAAGACACGCCCAGAGGGGCAGCGATTGGACGAGGGAAGCGACCCGCTGATTGGCCACCGACCGATGGCATGAGGGAGAAGCGAGCGGCCATTGGTGGAGTGCTGTTGGCCTGCGCTGAGTGGAGGAAGAGCACATTGACGTCAGAGCCGGGATTATAAAAACAATTGTGAGACCGACATTTTCACTCTTGCTCTGGTGTCTGCCTGCGAGTGTGTGCTGACGATCTTCTCCTCTTGGTGTTCTGGACCTCGGAACAAGTGATTGTGTGCCGGCCTCGTCTCCTTGTTCCCCTGTTCATTTGGCATCTGGGATTGAGAGAAACAGCTGACCGGGAGAGGCGGCGCATGGACGAGAGTACAAGCGCTGCAGCGTGTGAGGACATCGAGGCCTGGTTCCCACCAACGCGCATGCTTCACGCCAACGACCGGAGGTTCCCGCCAACACCCAGGATGACTTTTGGCGACCCTGACAAGACCCCACAGGCCGCTCGCAGCTAAGTCACACATAAAATCCTAACCCCTATTTATACTCTGAATTAGCCTGGTGTTGGCTTAGCGGTCAGGGTACCGGCTTAGGATCCTAGGACCCTGAGTTTGAATCCTGGTCAATCGCTGAATTAACGCCAGGGGGGTTGACTCAGCCTGTCATCCTTCCGAGGTCGGCTAATTGAGTACCGGTTCACTGGTAATTCCCTGGTTGTCGTAAAAGGCGACAAACAGGGTTGGCGGCAGGAAGGGCATCCGGCCGTAAAACATTGCTTCAAAAAGGGGACCAAAAAAACAACAACAACCACGGTGCCCGAAAAAGGCCAACCCCCGCTTTGCGGGGGGAAATGGCCTCTAAAGGTGTTTTTTTTTTTTTTTTATCCCATGTGCGTGTACGATAAAAAGAGAACCATGACAATTACAACTACATATGGGCAGGGTACAGCCCGAAGTGGAGATCGGTTTCGGAGGTTTGGGACATGGAATGTAGGGACAATGACAGGGAGATGAGGAGAAGTGGTGGAAGTATTGGTCAGAAGAAGAGTGGACATATGTTGTGTGCAAGAGACAAGATGGAAGGGAAGTGATGTGAGAATGGTGAAGGGGAGGCAGGGACAGAAATACATGTTTGTGTGGCAAGGGTGCCCATAGGGCATGAATGGTGTTGGTGTCCTGTTTTCTGAGGAGTTTGTAGACAGTGTGGTGAGTGTGACTAGAGTGAGTGATAGGTTGATGATGGTGAAAATGATGATTGGAAAGCTCTTGGTGAACGTCATCTCGGGATATGCTCCGCAGGTTGGTCGGAGCGATGAAGAGAAGGACAAGTTCTGGTGTGCGATAGAGAAGCTGATGGAAAACGTGAAAGATGAGGAAGTTGTTGTGGTAGGAGGAGACGTAAATGGACATGTGGGAAGGAGTATGGACGGTTTTGAGGGAGTTCATGGGGGTTACGGATATGGTGTGAGAAATGGAGAAGGTGAAAGGATTTTGGAGTTTGCTGATGGAGTTGATTTGTTGAATTGTAACACTCAGTTCCAGAAAGGGGATAATAAGCTTGTTACATACACGTCAGGTGGGTCGACGACAACCGTTGACTACCTGATGGTGCGTAGGCGAGATAGGGGGCACCTCCGGGACACAAAGGTGATCCCGGGGGAGGAGGCTGTTTCACAGCACCACTTGGTTGTCTGCGACATAAGGGTGAAGGGTGCGAGGAGACCTCGGCAGGTGAAGTACCAACCGAGAATGAAGGTGTGGAGGTTGAAAGAGGTGACAGTAAGGGAGGCATTAAAAGAGAGGCTGAGTAGGGTAGAGGATGATGTGGTTGAGCTTGAACGTGGTTGGATGTCAATGAAAGATAGTCTGTTGGGAGCCGTTGGTGAGGTATGTGGATGGACAAAAGGACCACCGAGGCACTCAGAAACATGGTGGTGGGATGATGAAGTTGGAAAGAGGATTGACAAGAAGAGGAAGAAGTTCAAGGAGTGGCAGAAGGCGAAGGGTACGGGAGCAGAAAAAGCAGAGCATGAAAGTTATAAGGCAGCCAAGAAGGCTGCAAAGAAAGAGGTAGCAAAGGCGCAGGAGGCATGTAGGAAAATGTTCGGAGAACGCTTAGATTCGGAAGAGGGTCAGAGAACGGTATTCAGGATTGCAAAGCAGATAGCTAAAGAGAGGTGTGATGTGATGGGGGTGAGTTGCTTGAACGATGAAGTGGGACAAATCGTTGTGGACCCAGATGGAATTAAAGGAAGATGGAAAAGATATATGGAAAGGCTGTTGAATACAGAGAATGAATGGGATGGCAACATAGAGAGTAACCCAGTTTTAGGACCAGCAGAGAAGATAACTGAGAAGGAAGTTGAGCGAAGCGCTAAAAGCAATGAAGAGTAGAAAAGTGGGAGGGCCGACGGGAGTTGTGGGAGATATGGTGAAGGCAGCAGGAAGTTGGGGTGTGGAGAGAATGACAGAGATCTGTAATCTGGTGGTGAAAGAAGGCCGCATTCCAGTGGATTGGGAACTGAGTACCCTCGTCCCTCTATACAAGGGGAAAGGTGACCCTCTGGAGTGTGGCTCGTACCGAGCGATAAAGTTATTGGAGCATGGAATGAAGGTATTGGAAAGGGTGTTGGAGAGGAGGATAAAGAAGAAGGTGAAGATCGACAAAATGCAGTTTCGATTTATGCCAGGAAGAGGAACGACAGACGCGCTCTTTATTGTGAGGCAGTTGCAGGAGAAGTACATGGAGAAGAGGAAGAGGTTGTTTCTTGGGTTTGTTGATCTGGAGAAAGCATTCGATAGGGTTCCACGCGAAGTATTGACATGGGCATTGAGGAAGTTAGAAGTGGAGGAATGGTTGATCAGAGTCGTGATGGCAATGTACAAAAGAGCGCGCACAGCTGTAAGGACGAAGGACGGGAACAGTGGTGAGTTTGAGGTGAAGGTGGGAGTGCATCAGGGGTCGGTACTAAGTCCACCACTATTTGTAGCTGTGATGGAGGTGCTGGCTCAGAACGTAAAGGAGGGTTTACCGTGGGAGTTGTTGTATGCAGATGATCTGGTGTTGATTGCGGAGAGTATGGATGGACTGAAGGAAAAGATGAACAAGTGAAAGGAATGTATGGAGACAAAAGGTCTGAAGGTGAATATAGGAAAGACGAAGGTGATGGCAAGTGGTAAAGCATGTGGTGAGGTGGAAAGAACTGGGAAGTGGCCATGTGCTGTGTGCAGGAAGGGTGTCAGAGTGAACTCCATTCAATGTACAATGTGCGCTGAGTGGGTTCATCAAAAATGTAGTGGTCTGAGAGGGTCATTAACCAGTGTGGCAGCTACATTCAAATGTAAGGTGTGCACAGAGGGAGCTGTAGATGGAGGAAATGTTGAGTTGGATCTTGGAGATGGCGTGAAGCTGGAAGGTGTGAAAACATTTTGCTACCTCGGAGACATGCTGAATGGAGAAGGTGGATCAGACTCGGCAACGGTTGCTGGAGTGAGATGTGCATGGAAGAAGTGTCGGGAACTGAGTGGCGTGCTGATGAGGAGGGGAGTGTTGTTGAAGCTGAAGGGAAAGGTGTATGCTGCATGTGTGAGAAGTGTTATGATTAATGGGAGCGAGACATGTGTCATGAATGTAGAGCAGCAACGAACGCTGGAAAGGGTGGAAATGCGGATGGTTTGGTGGATGTGCAGAGTATCGTTGAGAGAGAGGAAGACAAATTATGAATTGCGAAAGATGATGGGAATAGAGCCTGTGATTGATGCTGTGAAGAGGAACAGGTTGAGATGGTTTGGTCATGTGTTGAGGAAGGATTGAAGTGACTGGTTGAGAAGAGTGATGGAAATGAATGTAGAAGGAAGTAGAGGACGGGGAAGACTGCGAAAGACATGGCTAAAGATGGTGAAGAAGAAATGCGGGCAAGGGGGTTAACAAGGAGAGATGCAGAAAATAGGGCAAAAAGGAGAAGACTGTCATGGGGACCGCAAGGCTAACCCCCGCTCTAGTATGGAGAATGGCCTTAAAATGCATGTTGTTGTTGTTGTTGTTGTTGTTGTTGTATCCTCTGTGCGTGTGTGTGTCTGTAATAGGAGCGCTCCATTTAGAGGGATTAGGCCACCGCGTTTGCCTCGTTGTTACTGGCCTTTCGTTTCAATAAAGCCGGCGTTTATTTTTGTACATAAAATCCGGTTGGTTTGAGTTACTTTTTGCAGGGTTGAAGACTGCTCGGCGGATCGCCCAGGTGAAAGCTTCCAGCTTCTTCTTCTCCTTTCTTCCCCCCGCGTGTCGATATAAAATCCGCTATTTGAACTGAACGCCTTTGGAGTTAAAGCTGGCTTTGGCTATCCGAGATTTTCCGGTCTTCACCGAGCGGAATCACAGGACAATATGTACAGATGCTCAGGGTCATGGAAGGGCAGAACAACAGAGGGTAAAAGGATTGAGAGACATATAAAGTTATCCAAAGTGGAACCAGTTGGAGCGGAATGCACCACAAAAATACATATGAGGCAACTAGGAGAAAAGGGAACAGAGCCTCAGGGAGTGTCGAAGAAGTGGGGTACAAATTGGATAGAGTGATAGACCACTAGGTGGGAGTGGTGGACAGCAGACTTGACTGCCTAGAGGAAAGAGCACAATGCAACAAACTCAAGAAGATAGTTCCACATACAAGAGAGGTGAGAGACGAATGAGTGGAGGTGAGTGTTAAGCTAAGACTTAGAAGTACAAGAATGTTTTAATACTGGTAAAATATGTGACTTGGATGGGCCATCACGATAGGAACAAAGCTGGTTAAAAAAAAACTGCAAGGCCACCACCATGTCTGCAGTGAATGAGAAACAGACTGAGGTTCAGCCGCCTGTCATATGAGGAGTCTTTGACAAGTAGAGCTTCTGAATCAACGCCCTCATGGCCATAGAGAAGGGAAGCAGTAGCCTCATCACATATCACTTTAGAGGAAGGCCTTGCACAGTGTTACAAGTTGAGCACAGCAAAGGAAAGGATTTGGGACCTAAGGAAGAATTCCAATGTGGCAGTCGGCGTTGGAGGCTGATTTGGATATATGACTTGTCCAAGTCTGGTTCTAGCTGAAAGTGAGGCCGAGGAGATTCAGATAACTTACCTCCTCCAGGGGTTGAACACAAAAATAAATTGGGGAATTTGCCAGCTTCTTCTAAAGGAGTGGCATTGTGAGAGTGTGGGAGTTTCCTGCATACAAACATGTTTATAGGGGGATTGCCAAGGTTGGCAGGATGGCCTAGAGATATGCACACTCGCCCCGAAGCTGTCTAGCCTGGGTTTGAATCCTGACCCAGCTATAAACTGTCATCCCAGTGTTTCACAGGCAGGGTGATTCATCAACGTGTGTGCCACCCCTCCGATGGACGTTAAACTGGCGTCCCATCTGCTGGCATTAGTTGGTAATGTTAAATATCCCATGGTGTGTTCTTCACGAAGAGAAGGTGAGCTAACACTGGTACCATGGTCAACTTCCAAATTCCTGCCCTAACCTCAGTCGAACATCAGGCCAGTCGGTTCATGAAAGAACTGGGCCAGGCTTTCCCCAGCCAACCCCTAAAAAAGTGAAAATTGTGGTGGCTAAAGAATAAAAAGATAGTTAGATTACCAGTTGCATATTGTTATTGATCATAGTGCATGTTGATGTCGTTATTTCTATTTCATAGTGTATGTCACACCTGCCTGGTGTTGGCTTAGCGGTTAGGGTGCTGGCTTTGAATCCTAGGATCCCGGTGGATCGTCGAATTATCGCCAGGGGGGTTGACTCAGCCTGTCATCCTTCCGAAGTTGGCAAAATTGAGTAGCAGCTTGCTGGATGAATGTGCCGGTGTGTGCCCCGGTTTAGAATAGGTCCACCATATCCCTGCATGTCGTAAGAGGCGACTAAAGGGTTGGCGTCAGGAAGGGAATCTGGCCATAAAAACATTGCCTTAAAATGTCAGGGGGCCCGCAAGGTTAACCCCAACTCTATCAGTGAAAATGACCTTAAAAAGGGGAATATTTTTTTTAGTGCATGTCACACCACACCAGGATCGTCGCCAGGCTGGATCGGGAGATTCCTTCATGCATCGGGAGCAAAGCTGATGAGTGATCGGAAAATTACCAACACCCCACCACCCTAACCAATCAGCGCAGAAGTGTGATCCTCACACGGTGTCTGTGAGGACCTATGAGCGTGTATCATGGGTGGTTAATTGGGCTCGAGGCCGCTCTCTCTCTCACTCTCCCTCCCACTCTCCTCTTCTGTGGGATCACCCTCTGGCTCTGGCAGTGACTGCGATCTCTCTGGCACTTTTTCTCTCTGCGGCACCGTGGTTTCTGCCCAGGACTGCATGGTGTCAGTGGTGTGCGAAGCCGGCAGCTGTTTTCTCAGTTACCCAGGTGTCTTTCCCACTAGCTTTTCACCGGGTCTGTGTTTTTTGATCATCCTGTCACCCCAATGATAAATCTTCATTTAGCGAATGTGAATATGAGCTGGCAGGATAACTTTGAGGTGTGCACCCCTCGCCGATGAGCTGCCTATCCTGAATCCCAACTCAGCTTTAAACTGTAATCCTGATGTTTCAGATGGAGGGCAATGGATCACTGTGTCTGTGTGTCGTCCATCGGAATGGCATTACACCGGAGGACCTGTCTGCCAACAATGGTCTTTTATAAACAATAAAGATCCACCAGTATATTTTGGGAAGAGTTGGTGAGTTGTTGTTATAGCACCCTGAACAAATTCTTGCCCTGACGGATTGCTGTAAAGGCAATGGCAAACCATCCAAAATAATCTTGGTCCGGGAACTGCTTTGGCGGCACTGGTGCTCCATCAAAAGTAAGAGTATGGCACATTTTTGTTGATTCACATGTCATTGATGTAAGCTTTACACAAGATCAGATCGGCAGGCAGCATCCTCTTCACTCTCTCCAGACCTGGACGATATCACAAACTGGTCAAACAAGTGGAACATGTCTTTCAATCCTGACAAATCTCACACTCTCACTTTGTCTCTCCAAAAAGACCGTCTGGACAACCCTCCCATCTACTTTCTCAACAATCTTCTCAAAGGAGTTCTGTTACTCAAGATTTTGGGTCTCACTATCTGCCATGACCTTTCCTGGGAAAACCACATTTCCAAGCTGGCCTCCAAAGACAGTTGCTGACTGGGCATCCTCCGTCGTGCGAAGTCCTTTCTGGACACTTCTGAGCTCCTCACCACAAACAAAGCTTTCATCCGCAGCTCAATGGAATACTGCTCTCCCCTCTAGGCTGTTGCTCCTGCCTCACACCCAGCTCGGCTTCACGTGGTTGAAACCAAAGCTTTCAGAATCATTGGAATCTCCCGCGATGAAGCTGATTCTGAGGGCCTTCCTCTCTCTCACCGCAGGCAGGTAGGTGGTCTTTCTGTCTTCTACCGACTCCTCTCCGGCCTTGCTCCCCCTGCTCTGTCTATGTCTGTGCTCTGTCCCCCAAGTACTCCTGCAGGACGCACAAGATCTGCCAGCAACCCTCTTCTGGTGAAACTGCCAAAATCAAGACTCTCTGCTCACCTTCACTCCTTCATTCCTCTTTTCTCCTGCCTCTGGAACACACTCCCACACTCTCTTCAATCCCTCTCCTCCCTCCAGGTCTTTAAAACAGCTGTTCACCACCATCTCTTATCTTCCCCCATCAAAAACCTTGATATTTTCTACCCCCATTAAAACACCCTAAATCTGCCTCTTTCATTCCCCAACTTCTTTCCTGAAATCCCTAGAAGTGTTCACTTGCTTTGTACCGTGTACCCCTCCCTCCTACCTCAGTCCTCTCCCTTCCACAGATCTACCGACATCCCTGTTCTCTTCTGTTGTTGTGCTTGTGTACTTCCCTCCCCCCTCTTGTCTCGTGCTCCCTTCATTGCATATTTTATGTGTTTGTGCATGTTTTATGTTCAATGGGTTAGCTCTTACATGAGCCTCGAATCTGTATACAAAACAAAAAGCACTACATCAGTATCCTGCTCTCATTGTCGTTAGCAGCACAGACAATAATATCACTGTTATTACATCTTCCTCTTTTGCATTGACGAAGAGTAGACAGCCGAATCACCAGCACCTTTTGCTTTTTCGTTTTTTCTGGAAGAAAGGTTATCCCTTTTCCACTGTTCATCGGCCATTCTGCACCACCAACGCAGCTTGCTTGTTAATGCTGGAAATAGGATGATTTTCTGTTGTACAGTACAGCAGTCTGCTTGTGTTGTAATGTTCCAACATAGTATTTCCAAGCTCATCTATCTATAATTCCAGTAATCTCTGTGTGTATGTGTGTGTATGTGTGTATGTGTGTATGTGTGTATGTGTGTGTGTCTGTGACCGCTGTTTCTCGACAACCACGGGTCCGATATACTTGCAACTTGCCAGGTATATTGCTGGGGACCTGAGGATGTGCCTTTTCAAGGTTTCATATTAATCGGAGAAGTAGTTACCGAGCTATGGCGATTTCTTTACCAAACTCCGCAAGCCGTTCGCTTTGGACCAAACCATTTCATGTAAATAGAGGGGGGGGATTGTCACCGTACTCGCAAGCCGTTCGCTTTGGACCAAACCATTTCATGTAAATAGAGGGGGGGGATTGTCACCGTACTCGCAAGCCGTTCGCTTTGGCTTTGCGAATGGACCAAACCATTTCATGTACATAGAGGGGGGGATTGTCACCGTACTCGCAAGCCGTTCGCTTTGGCTTTGCGAATGGACCAAACCATTTCATGTAAATAGAGGGGGGGGATATAATTTTAGATATATATATAGTACGGGCATGCCCTAGTCTATTGTAATTGAAGGAAATGGCAAATCAATATCCCATTTTAAAATGCATACTTTTGACAATCTTTGTATGTAAAAATATTTCTCACTTGTATGCTAAAAGAGATCAACTTGGGGTAAGGGATCCTCTTCTGTAGATACTTTAATGTTGTTGTTGTATAGCCCTGGACAGTTCTCTCAAACAAGCCCGTGGCACGGAGACAGCCGATCGATCTCCCAGGAGCGACCCTGATATCCCCCACATCCAGGGTGGTGTACCCGTGTCTTCAAAAGTCAGGGCCACGGCAGAGTTAGAGAGATATATAAAGAGAGAAGGGACAGACAAGGACAAGAGGGAAAGGGCCAGTCCATGGGGACCGTGACCCCATGGTTCTGACTGTGACCGTGACCGCGCTGCCCTGACGAATCCAGGCAGCAGGAAAGAATGGGGAAGATTTGGCCCCCGACTTGTGTTGTGTGGTACAACCACCACAAAGAAGCGTTCCCGATAGTTGTCACTTTAATGTAGAGTTTGACCAGCCATGTTTTTTTGAAATAAAGTTATATCATGACGAAGTGAATGAGGTCTCTCAATAAGAAGGTTAATTTTTTTTTTCACATGTCGGTGAACAAGCTGCACACAAACTGAATGAAACACAGCAAGAAGAATAAGGGGAAGATGGGGATGAAACAGAAATAGATCAAACCAACGAAACAACTAACAAACAAAAATAGGTGGGAAAAAGGGAAGTGCTTGGGAATGGGGTCATTTGGAGGTAGAAGACATCATGGGTATGGATGGGGTAGTCGTGTGGTTTGTGGATAAAAATACAAGAAAGAAAACAAGAAAGATTGTTGAGTTGAAATTGATATTTGTAAAAGACCTAAGTAAAAACTTTCATTTAATAAATGTGTAAAAGACTGCAGATCAATAGGTTCCATCAATGTTGGTCATTATTTTTGTGTCGGATAATGAATCATGAACTTAGAGATCTATCTCAACGCATAACAGACATCTTAATTTTTTCCGACAAAATGAGAAAAGTTAAGCGATAGGTGATGGTATCTTGTAAAGTACCAGGAGGAGGAGACACTGGCTCCAGGCAGGTATAAACACAGCCGTTGTAGCAGCAGCGGTACCTCCCGGGACACTCCTTATGGGTAGTGCAGGTTCCCACTCCACAAGCATCCTCAAGGAACTTCGGAGATGGTGGAGGGCAGCGATCATGGTGTTGGGAATCTGCTGAAGTAGCTGCTCCATTTTGATTGTTCAGGCGTTCCTGCAAATAGATAAATAAATAATAGTAAAATTGATGTCAAATACTGTAAACCTCTTTCCCATTGGATCAAGGAGACCAAAAGTGAATGGACATACATTTTTGAATGTACTTGAATGCATAAGACAACCTGCTTACAATATATATTTAGCTATAGTTGTTGCAAAATGTATATAAAAGAAAGAGAAAACATGCTTCGTGGTTGTGAAAAAGCTGCAATAGATCTTTAATGAAACTTTTAAAACATTCCACAACTCTTGAGCTCAAACATTCTTTCGATCAATTCCCCAGTGAGCTGCACTTGGCACATTTCCTCTTGTTTCCTTCCCAAAGATGCAATCGCTTCAGAACGGCCGCTTTCGATTAGCGAGGGGAGTACAAGCCACAGCGCGAACAAATATAGTTTGAGGTCCTCACATGAGCCTGTCCGAATACGGGGCAATCAGCCAAACAGTGGGAAAATGAGAGGTGAAGTATAAAGGAACAATTTATCATCATCCCCGAGAGAGCAGATTGTTCCAGCAGTAAAGGACTGCACGCACCTTTTCACTTGACACGCTCAGCCTCAGTCCGAAGAAACGTCTCGACTGGGGATCAGGTGAAGCTCGGGCACAAACCGATGGGAAAATCATCAGAACTGAGAGCAGGCAAACACTGCCAACATGCCAAGCTCCCATTTTGCGCCTCTGGTTTGCAAACGGAGGACATGTGGGTCAAGGGAGACGATCCACTGAGCAACATGTAAGAGGCGGGGTCTGTACTCTGTCCAAGAGGGGTGAAGGCTCCACTGAGCAACGTGTATGAGGCGGGGTCTGTTCTTTGTCTGAATGGGGTCAAGGGAGAATCTACTGAACAGCGTGTGGGAGGTTGGTTCTCTCTATACTCTCTTCAAGTGGGGTCAATGGAGGCTGCACTGCCAAAGTGTAGGAGGCTGCACTCTGTCTGCACATGGTGAAGGGAAACTTCCATTTTGACACTCCAGAGTAGTCTGTACAGACCCCGTTGTTCAGTAGGTCAAAGGAGGCTCTATAGTAGAGCCTCAATCGTCAGCGGAGGTTCAGTAGTTCAGGGAAAGCTCCATGGATCAGTCCGAGCATGATCAAGGTAAGCTTCCATTTTAACACTCCAGAGGCTGAGACCTAGAGGAAAAGTTTGAAAGATTTTATGTGTTCATAATCAGAGAAGTCAATGACATGTGAAAGTTATGTATTAAACAAAAAACACCTGAAGGATAGTTATAAAAATTTTCACATTGTTACTCAATCCTTAGTAGACACATTTAAATACTGTGATAACTACAACTATCAGGGATGCCTCTTCGTGGTGGTTGTACCTCCCAATGCCAGTCGGGCCAAAGCTTCCTCATTCTTCCTGCTGCCCAGATTTGTCAGGGCAGCGTGGTCATGATCAGAGTGCCGATTGATCCCCATGAACTGGCCCTTTCCCTCTTGTGTCTGTCTCTTCTTCCTCTCTCTCTCTCTCTAACTCTGTCGTGGCCCTGAATTTGTGAAGGCGGGGGTGCACCACCCTGGATGTGGGACATCTCTGGGTCGCTCCTCCGAGATAGATCGGCTGTCTCTGTGCCGTGGGCTTGTTCGAGAGAACTGTCGGGGGCTATACAACAACAGTGATAACTGCACGGTCTCTGTTCTGCAGGACAGAATTGTTTGAGGGATTTTTGACTGTAATTCAATCTGTGTTGTTAAGGGGTGTAAAGAATCTAAGGATCTAAAGTGGTCTAAAGGGTCTAAGAGGTCTAAAAGTTGTAAGGGTCTAAAGGGGTCAAAAGGGTCTGAAAAGGTCTAAATAATCGAAAGGCTAAAAGGGTCTATAGGCGTAAGGGGTTTATATGGGTTTAAAGTATCATAAGGGGTCTAAGGCCTGTGGGATCTAAGGAGTCTAAAGGTCGAAAAGGTACATTCCAAAAGTAGTGAGGCTCTAACTAACTGGTCTATAGGGTCTAAAGGATGTAAATGCCTAAAAGGTCTAAGGGGTTTAAAGGTCTAAGCAGTCAAAGAGTTCTAGAAGGTCTAAAGTGTTAATAACGGTCTTAAGGGGTCTAATATTCGAAAGGGTCTATGGGGTATAAAGGTCCAAATTGTACTTTCCAATAGTAGTTGGGGTTTACAGTCTAAAGGGTCTATCGGGTCTTTTGGGTTCTATAAGGTTTTAAGGGGTCTAAATTGGGTGTAAAGTGTTGTGACTAGTGTCCATCTTGTTTATCCGCGGAGGCAACTGTACATAGGGCCGGCGGTTCTTTAAATGAGACGTAGAGTTCTTGAGTTCACCACGTAGGATTATGTAAAGTGTGATCAAATCACCTCTTAGGCCGAAAAAAAATATTGCTGGTTCTGGTCAGACCAAAGTTCCAGAATTGATGCGGCGATGCGTTTTTTTTTCTCTTTTTTTCTTTTTTGAAAAGCATGCATTGCACATACTAGGGCATGCCCGTACTATATCTATATCTAAAATTATATCCCCCCCCCTCTATTTACATGAAATGGTTTGGTCCAAAGCGAACGGCTTGCGAGTGGTGACAATCCCCCCCCTCTATTTACATGCAATGGTTTGGTCCAAAGCGAACGGCTTCCGGAGTTTGGTAAAGAAATCGCCATCGCGTGCACAAACGCGCAGGAAAGCGAATGAATCGCAAATTCGTTTTTATTAGTTGTA
Organism: Myxine glutinosa; assembly: GCF_964187855.1. Classification (NCBI taxonomy): domain Eukaryota; kingdom Metazoa; phylum Chordata; class Myxini; order Myxiniformes; family Myxinidae; genus Myxine; species Myxine glutinosa. Next base: position 35,873 of record NW_027616944.1, read on the forward strand.
AAACATAGTTTAACGCCAACATAGTTTGCAAACGTGAAATAAATGAATACGCTCTCAAATGTGCCATCCGAGGCAAAGTGTGCCCGCCACGTTCGGCACACGCGATCGTTCGCTGCTCTCTGATTGGTTGAATCGTTTTTTGGACATAGCTCGGTAAGTAATTGTCCGATTAATATGAAACCTTGAAAAGGCACATCCTCGGGTCCCCAGCAATATACCTGGCAAGTTAAAAGTATATCGGACCCGTGGTTGTCGAGAAACAGCGGTCACAGACAAACAAACGTACAGACGTACAGACGTACAGACAGAGATTACTGGAATTATAGATAGATAAAGGTGTTGTTTTTTGTGTCCTCATGCCTTGCGGTCCTCCTCATCTGCAGTGACACCATCCAGAGAGAAATTAAAGACAGCCAATTGGACAGATCGGCCTTTGTGTAAATAATGAACACAAGCTTAATAAGTTATTTTAAAATGTATTTATTCTGAAAATCATTAGGTTCTTCAAGCATATTATAGACTGCCATTTCGTTCTCGAGATCGCCTCGCCGTACCGTCAAACATTCCAATGCGTCGATCGCGTCAACACTGCACATGCGCAAGTAGTCTAACAGGCGATGCCAAAGCATTTGAATGCTGAAATAACCGCGCATACGCAAATGACTACACCCCGGACCAATCTTCGTGTACGGGATGACACGCTGCATGTGTATCAAAGCCACACATGCGCAGATGGGCTGTATGGTGTGGTTCAAATTGGCGCATTCGCAGCTGGGCTAATGCGGAAGCGCTTGAATCCATGCCGATGGTCTCCCACGATCTCTTCTCCCAGTCCACCAGATTATCACAGACACTTACAACTTCATGACAAACGAGATAGGATCCAGGCCTAACTAACGAGAACACCCGGTGCTCTCTGGGCCTTCTGGTTGCTTCACACGAACCCGCCAAAGAACGTCTTCGTTTCAATAAATGACAATATCCAGCCGATTGGATTCATGACGGCACGGCACACAAAACTACTCATATCTTTGGAATGGCTGGTTGGATTTGGACAAACTAAGCGACCCTCACAGAACCGTATTTCCCGAGATAGCGCACCGGCCCGGCAACAACAGGCGCGTGCTGTTGTAGGTACCGTTGGAAATTTGAAAAAAAAAAGAAAAAATTGTTGATGAGCAGGGTCAAAATAGATGCGCGCGCTGACCAGAGACTGGAAATATATTGTTATGGATCCGCCGCCGGCGTTCTCCCCTTACCAAGGGGGGATTAGTCCCCTTGTCTATGACTGACCAGCGCGACCGGGGACCTATGACGTCCCTTCCAGACAGCGCGAAATAGGGTATTAGGACCAAATTCGCTATTACCTAAATACTCGCGCTGCCCTGGAAGCGAGGAAATAAGCCCCGCACGAACCACGTGTGTTGGTGATACGCCGAGCGGTTTGCATACACGTGACTCGTGCTATTACTAATTACTAGACCCCGATTCAAGCGGTTCTTATTCGTATCACGCTTAGTCAATGGAGAAATCACAAAGGCGATCGAATTGGGAAGCAAAGGAATAACAGGTTTAATTATTATTATTTACAATGTACAATGGTTCAAGAGCAGAGACACAGAGCAATCCTTAAAACAGTCTTATACTTAATCCCAAGGACACGGGCCCGTCTCACACACACACTCACACGGGGATTGCAGATGGCAAGACGATGTTCACCAGCTCGCCCAGGGATGGCTTCCGTGCAGCTCTCTCTCCGGTCCCCGGCACGTCCCTTGGAGTAGGTGAAGGCAGGAGCTCTCCGCGTGTCGTCCGAACGGAGCGAGTTATCACGGGGCGAATTGGTAGGGAGCGGACTTTGACGCAGCTGGCGGTTATTCACTTGCGGCTATAGCCGCGCTTACTCGCATGGGTGAAAAGCGCAATAAGCGTTACCGGCGCATCTGGCTGCGCCCGCGTACTTGGCACAGTTCAACGCCTCTTCTTCTCTCTCTCTCTGCGCAAGCCCTTAAACAACACGCGTAGCTTGCGAGTCCGAATCCTTTCTCTCTCTCTGCGAGTCCTGGCGTGCGAGTCCTTTCACAACGAGTAAACACCCTCAAGTCCTCCCGCGCTAGTGATGCAAGTCAAGTCTTCTTCAAGGGCTTTGCGCAGCGACTTATATAGGCACGCCCCGCGAACCTTCTCAAACTAACCAGACGCGCTTCACCACGCCCTCTCATGCCATGCCACTAGAGCCCTGATTGGCTGGTGGCTCTTACGGTCTCCTGCTGCCGCTCCCTCACCTCAACGCCGCTCACCCCGCCCTTTTTAGGCCTACCTCGTTTTACTTGACTGGTGGGCAGCCAATGCTTAACAAACTGGATTGAGGCTAGGGTGGCTGGAAAATCGGTGGCAAGCAAAGCCTATTTTCCTGTCCTTACACAACGCAGGCACTAAGAGGGGAAATGGCCTATTCTTACACATACTAAGACATAACTATACTACAAATGGGCCTATGTTGCTCGTGTGACTAACTATGGGGGGCAACCCTTTAACCTTTAATGACTTAAATGTGCCAATCTCAAAACCGTAGCACTGTCCCCCTCCCTTGCCAGATTAGTCGCCAAGTCGAACCCACACAAGTGAGAACAACCGGTTTTGAGAAAGGTTTGGGACTAGTTTTAAAATTACGTGTGACACTTAGATGTGGTTCCCCTCTAACATTTAATGTAACTCCCTGTATGTGACAGTTTTACAACACTAGATATGTCCCACCTACTGCGTTGTGTAACTAACTAACAGACTCAGACCCACAGCTAACCGAATTGCGGAATTGTTTTGAAACTAAACATAAAGTCGGTGGGTGGCATCTTATTTGCAATTACAACCTAATTATTTACATCTCTATAACCCAGGACCTGTTCTTTTTGGAAAGAAGTTTGGAGGGGAGAAAACACAGCAATGCACCAATGCACCAATACACATTTCACAAACAGTTCACATTTCAAATGTCATATTTGCTGCTTGGCTGCATCTTCTTGCTTCCTGCTTCATCTTCGGTGTGCAATAAAAAAAACAAACTTGAAGGTCTTCTTTCCTGGCACACCAGAATACAATGTACAAACCGTGTCCGTTTTTATTGCCAGCAGGGCCAATCTCATGTGGTCCGACTGCGTGACATCGACGCCACTTAAAACCAGTGGTCCGCAGGTGCAAGGTAAGTTTGCAGCAAATGACTGCTCAGCAAAAAGGCAAGGCCACAGAACGTGTGGTCCATAAGGTGTATTGTGGTGCAGCAAAATGCAGTAGGGGTGCCGCACAGGTGTAGCCAGTTGCAGCTGCACAGTTCAGTGTTCCTGCACACTCCCCTCCAAAATGGGTCCATGGGTGGGGAGGAAGACAAAGCACAGTTAGCAAAGGAAAGGACGCAAAGGTACACACAATGCAAGGCAATGCAACATGAGGGGCGTGGGAGAGCGAGCAGAGCAAGCTCGTCCCTAGGGGTTCGTAACCCCCCATGTCAGCTTACCCTACCCTTGCCCTTCCCTGTATTTACAAATGACAAATCCGTCACTATGTCTTGTCTCCCATATCCCCCTCTAAACCAAATTCGTCTTCCAATCCCTCCCAAGAAGGAGGAGATGGAATTACACGCAATGTCACTTTCACGTCATGATGCGTCTTACCCACTCAAATCGTTCACAAAACCTGGTGTGGAGTTCCGTCTCCCCTGGTGAGTGGATGTGGATGGTGCGAAGAGATTTCTCACCCTAACTATACTCTAATAACAATAACTCAGTTACACTACCCGGGGTCTTGCCCTGCAAATTGACATCTTTAAACTATGTGGTTCTAAAACCCAATTCCCATTGACCCACCCTGTGGTGCCCTACGAATTTGGGACTCACTCCCCAATTTTTCACACTGTGCCTTTGCACAATTTCGGGGCTGGGTCATGTGGCTCCACTAGCAGGTCCAACTACCTGTGCACCTCCGCCACTGAAGTCGCCACCCAAGCTTACCTTGCTCCTTGTGACTACCCTACACTGGGGAAAGCCCCTCCTGGCTCTCTCACCCCTCTGATGCCCTCTCTGGCATTGGGCTACCCGGGTCCTTTCCTAGGATCCTCGGGCCCCACTGAACACGACTCTGACTGGCTCCCAGAGCCTACCTGCGGCCTCACGTGGCCAACAGACTACCAGTGGCGGAGTGCCCCAATAACCATACGCACCAACAAAGCCCACATGCCCAGCCATTCACTGACTCGTGCACCCATCCAAGCACTTCATTGGCACTACCTGCACCACAGGTGACAATATCCAACAATTTACCTAAGCCCTCTACCCGACTTTAAACTACCCTCCCCGGATATCCGTGAAGGGGTCCATCTCCCGCCATTCACTCCTTCGCACCATGCATTCCACACCATTTATTCCACACACCAATCATTCCACACCAAATATTCTCACCATTTATTCCACACCCCAATCTCTCTTGCACACTTCTTGTGCTCTCATACCTTTTTCCACTTGCACTCAACACAATGCCATATGTCCTCAATACACCACTCATACACTACCTCTGGTCATCCCCGACCAATGCCTCATTTGCTCAAGCCCAAGCACACCCAATTCCTCATTTGCTCAAGCCCAAGACACACCCACAATTTCTCCACACTACTACACACACACAGCATCATCTAACTAACTACCTCCCCCTAAAACTCGTGCTTTCCCGTCTTCCCTTACACTAAGCACTCCCTCGTCATTATCATCCTTCTAATCTCTCTACGTCCCCTCTACCTGTACAAAAGTCACTACTTAACTCTCAGTCTCCTATTGTCATCTCTAAATCCCTAACAATATCCTAGCCCGCCCTCGGCTAGTTTTCACTGCCATCCCCATATTCTAATGCTCATGTGCCCCCTAATGAGGGATGGTAAAGCTACCATTCACCAACAATATGGCTATTCGTCCACTAACTATGAGCCTGTCTGTGCGGCAATACATTTTCGTCACAGCTCAGCTTCGATAAGCCGAGCAATGCTTGCGGGTGGTTGGTCTCCTGTTGGTTGGGTCCGTCCGGCATTTTCGATTCAGGGGAGGAGGCATGCTTGGGCCAAGGTTCCAGGCGCCATCCCTGCGTGGAGCCTTTCGGTCCCCGGCACGATGGCCCAACCTCCCACGGTCAGAGCACCACGCCCGCCAGGGGGCGAAGCTCCGACCTCTCCTACCCCCCTCGAAACGTGCCGATCGCCTTTCCCGCCAAGGTGTGGCACCTACCATACAGGGCGGGGCCCGGCACGAATCGTGCATGCCGATCCTTGCGAGCCCGCCGCGGCAACAATCCCCGCCGGCCCCCGCAGCACACAAAGCACCCCGCGCACCGAGGGCTCGCGTCGGCTATCTGTCACCCTAAACGCTCCCCCAGTCTGCGTCGATGCCCGGGCTGCGCTCTCACCACACGCGACTCGCTCCACCCTCGCAAAACACGACGCTCCAGCGCCTCTCATACACTCCCTGCATTCCGTTACTACACTCGCTCTCCGCACACGGTCCGGTGTGCACTCGTTTCCCGCACACTCCGGTGCACACTCGTTTCCCACACACTCTGGTGCACACTCGTTCCCGCACACTCATTCCCCGCACACTCCGGTGCACACTTGTTCCCCGCACGCTCCGGTGCACACTTCCTTCACACACGCAGGCCATTGACTCATGTACATCGCACCACGGACCTTCCACGAGCGCCCGGGTTACGTCGCGATCCCAAGCGCGCCAAAAATGTTTTCGCGCCAAACATTTTCGCGCCATACACGCTCCTACTCACCTTAAGGTCCTTCTTCTCCGGCTTTCCCACCAACATCTGTAAATTCTCATTGGGGTTAGACAGCACGACATCACGATGTGAACACAGACTTTGGGTGCATTCCATTTCTTTCTTCGATTTAATTTCTAACTCTGCCGTCTCTTCGGCCCCAATTTCAACTATAATCTCTTTTTCGTCGACGACCGCCGGCGCCAATAAAATTGTATTTTCCAATTCGGCGGCCGTCGGTTCCTCTACACCCCGTGTCGCTATTTCGTTATCCCCAGTCATTTTAACTGTGCCTCGCTCAGGCTCGCTTTCCAGGCATTCCTCGCACCGCGTTACCTCGTCGCGTACCAATGCGACCTCTTCGCTCAACATGTGCCCAATGGTCTCCCCCATTTCTTTTATTCCCCGGATGTATTCGTCCCCCACTTCTTTTATTTCCCGGGTGGTTTTGTCACTTTGCGTGTCCATTTTGTTTTCCAATTTATTTAGACCATCTTTCATTTCCTTGGTGCATTTGTTACTTTGGGCGTCCATCTTACCATTCATTTTATTTATTTCATTCATGAATTGTGTCATGAACGTGCTCATATGGGATTGCATGTACATAAACCCCACTTGCGCAGCGAGCCCGGCCCTCGCCGCCACGTACAAGGCGCCGCCATTTTCTTCCCCTACTGCCGGCACCTCAACAATGTTCTCCCCTTCTTCCAATTCTTCCCGGGGGTCCTGGGTTATCGATTCTAACTCCTCATCAGATACCTCCTCTTCATTTACCCCCACCGGCATCTGACCGTCTTGGCTAGCCATGGTACGAATTTAATTTAGATGTTAATAATTAAATTTCGGCCGCTCGTAATTTTGGCCAAATTTGTCCAAATAATTTTGGTTGGGTTCCAAATCCCACTCCCCAACACCAATTGTTATGGATCCGCCGCCGGCCTTCTCCCCTACCAAGAGGGGATTAGTCCCCTTGTCTTTGACTGAACAGCGTGACCCGGGACCTATGACGTCCCTTTCGGACAGCGCGAAATAGGGTATTAGGACCAAATTCTCTATTACCTAAATACTCGCGCTGCCCTGTAAGCGAGGAAATAAGCCCCACACGAACCACGTGTGTTGGTGATACGCCGAGCGGTTTGCGTACACGTGACTCGTGCTATTATTAATTACTAGACCCCAATTCAAGCGGTTCTTATTCGTACCACACTTAGTCAATGGAGAAATCACAAAGGCGATCGAATTGGGAGGCAAAGGAATAATAATTATTATTATTTGCAATGTACAATGGTTCAAGAGCAGAGACACAGAGCAATCCTTAAAACAGTCTTATACTTAATCCCAAGGACACGGGCCCGTCTCACACACACACTCACACGGGGATTGCAGATGGCAAGACGATGTTTACCAGCTCACCCAGGGATGGCTTCCGTGCAGCTCTCTCTCCGGTCCCCGGCACATCCCTTGGAGTAGGTGAAGGCAGGAGCTCTCCGCGTGTCGTCCGAATGGAGCGAGTTATCACGGGGCGAATTGGTAGGGAGCGGACTTTGACGCGGCTGGTGGTTATTCACTTGCGGCTATGGCCGCGCTTACTCGTATGGGTGAAAAGCGCAATAAGCGTTACCGGCGCGTCTGGCTGCGCCCGCGTGCTTGGCACAGTTCAACGCCTCTTCTTCTCTCCCTCTGCGCAAGCCCTTAAACAACGCGCGTATCTTGCGAGTCCGAATCCTTTCTCTCTCCTCTGCGAGTCCTGGCGTGCGAGTCCTTTCACAATGAGCAAACCCCCTCAAGTCCTCCCGCGCTAGTGATGCAAGTCAAGTCCTCAAGGGCTTTGCACAGCGACTTATATAGGCACGCCCGCGAACCTTCTCAAAATCACCAGACACGCCTCACCATGCCCTATCACGCCATGCCGCTAGAGCCCTGATTGGCTGGTGGCTCTTACCGTCTCCCGCTGCTGCTCCCCGACCTCAACGCCGCGCACCCCGCCCTTTTTAGGCCTACCTCGTGTTACTCGACTAGTGGGCAGCCAATGCTTAACAAACTGGATCGCGGCTAGGGTGGCTAGGAAATCAGTGGCAAGCAAAGCCTATTTTCCTGTCCTTACACAATGCAGGCACTAAGAGGGGAAATGGCCTATTCTTACACATACTAAGACATAACTATACTACAAATGGGCCTATTTTGCTCATGTGACTAACTATGGGGGGCAACCCTTTTTACCTTTAATGACTTCAATGTGCCAATCTCAAAACCGTAGCAATATTTTTCTCAGCCTTAGCCATCTACAGTCCAATTGAAATGAATCAATTCTTCCTTGTCACACACTCAACTGGAGGAGGAGAAAATTTTCACCAAAATGAACTTTTTTTATTTTTACTATTCGAAGGGCTATCGTTTAACAACAATGCCGCTCCGCGTCCGAATCCCACTCCTGACACCAGTTACGATCCCAAGCCTGATGAAACAATATTACGGTCGACAGGGGATGGACTCAAGGTCAAATTCCGCCACCAGCACGATCACGAATTTAGCGACGGATCGTCACCATTGACCATATGCCGTCTCTCTCTCCCCCCCCCCCCCCCGCCCCCGGGAAAGGCAAAATGTTTTTTTTTTTTACTTCGGTAAAGCAGCGTCAGGCCTGGCAGCCGGTCCGTGAAGACGCAAGCCAAGCTTGCTCCTGCCGCCAATCCCCCCCCCCCGCCCCCACCAACGACATGCGAATGAGCTGGCTCCCATTGGTTTACTATCAAATTACGTCATGTCTTCCGTCATTTTGTCCCATCCTGTTTCCCTCCTTTGAACCATGGATGCGACATCATAATTTTTCTCGTGGTTGTAAGGATGCTATTTTGGTATATAGAAAACTAACCCAAACTTTCCGTCAGTTTAGTTATTACCTCCGCCACCAATGGTGGATGGAGGTTATGTTTTCACCCCTGTCTGTTTGTCTGTCCCTTTGTCTGTGAACAAAATATCTCAAAAAGTTGTGAACCGATTCGGACGAAATTTAGCAGAGATGAAGGGTATGTGACAAGGAAGAATCGATGAGATTTTGGTGAAGATCCGGATTCGGATCCGGCTGGTATAAATTTTTACGTGATTCTTCACCATTGAGTGAAGTATGGCCAACCAGGCGAAGGAATGCTCTCTACTGAATGCCGTTCTAGTTCTTATTTTAATTCCCTTAAACTCAGTTTATTTTAAAACCTGGTACCGTACGTAATCTTTGATTTTCTTTTCCATGTTGTTTACTGTGGAACTTTCAATTGGTAGTGAGTCCCAATATGGCGTGACTCATCAGGAAACGCACTCTCATCGTCTGGTAGTTCCTCCACGTTATAGTTCCTCCAAACTAACCTTCATTCATATGTCGTTTAGGGAAAAAAATTCGGAAGAAAAAGGTGGGTTAATAATGGCCGTTTTAAAAAAAAGAAGAAGAAGAACAGAGAAATATACGATTTTATTCTTCAGAAAATTACAATAACCACAACTACAAAACAACAATGCTCACATATAAGAGTAAATATAAAGGGAAATTTCGGAGTTTAGGGCGGTTTATAAGGCGGTACCTGGGTCTTTCACTCAGAATGGTGAATGCATGGAACGGTCTCTTTGCATTGGCACTTGGCAGTGATAGTGAAGTCATTGGATAGCTGAAAGTTTGACAAGGATTGAGAAAATGAGAAGGCTTGATGGGCCGAATGACCTCCTGAATTGAAGTTCCTCGTAAATCCTTGAAACAACAACAACAACCAGTGAGGATCTTCTTCCTCCTGTGTTTTTTATTGTCCATTCTCTTCCCGTTTGGAAACGTTCGATTTCTGTTCCTGTTTTGTGTGCTCCGTTTTATCGACCAATGTTCGACGCCTCCTTAGGACAGGAATAAAAAGGTTACGTCACCGCTGTGTTTCTGCTGGAGGAACCTTCTCTCCTCTTTTCCGGTAAGCGACTCTATCTCTATCATCGTGATGTGACCCGCGCTTACTCGTGCTTTTACAAACTTTGAGGTGGAAATGCGTTCGGGGATGCACTTCCAGATTGACACCTCATGTATTGAGTGAAAAATGCTTTACCCATGCATACACACCTGTAAAGTGTAATCGTCCATCCCAAATGCTTCTTCTTTATTAACGGCGCATGATTGGTTCGTTGGCGTTTTGTGAACATTTTTCATTACCCAGGAGAAAATACCTGCATTCTAAGCTGGGTCAATTGTACATTAGGTGGAACCAATTATTGTTAAAGTCCTCGCCTGTGGCAGATGCATGTCATGGAGCATGTCCGTTCGGTGGGACATCTCCAAAGATTGTCGAATAGGTATAGAACTAGAAGGTAGGAATCTCGGGTCTTATCCGAAGAACGTTTATATTTGAAGGAATTGGAATCGAATGAGGAGTTGCAGGTTGGCATTTGCAGTCAGAAGGTGTATATTCGATGGTGACTCAGTTCATAAGGAACACCATTGCACATGATGTCCCCAATATAAATGATCTTCTCTCCCAGTTCACTACAATGGTATTGACACCTTGAAGCATTGCTGAACACCCCCACAGTCCTCACCACCCTTCCCCACCCCACCCAATCACAACACTCTCCCAGCCATCCCCCACACCCCTCCCCCCACCCCATCACAACCTATCCCACCCTCCTCCATCACCGCCCTTCCCTCCCCTCCATCACAACACTCTGCCACCCCCCATCACACCCTCTCCCATCCTCCCCCATCACCATCCTCCCCACCACCCATTACCACTCTCCCCACTCCCCCATCACCAGCCTCTCCACCCTCCCCACCCCCCATCACCAGCCTCTCCACCCTCTCCACCCTCCCCACCCCCCATCACCACCCACTCCACCACCCATAGCCATCCTCTCAACCCCCATCACCACCCTCTCCTACCACCAAACCCTTCACTACCCTCTCCTACCCCCAAACTCATCACCATCCTGCCTCACCCCACACCCATCGCCACCCTCCCTCACCCCACACCCATCGCCACCCTCCCTCACCCCACACCCATCGCCACCCTCCCTCACCCCACACCCATCACCACCCTCCCCATCCCCCATCACCACCCTCCCCATCCCCCATCACCACCCTCCCCATCCCCCATCACCACCGTCTCCACCCCCCCATAACCCCCCTCTCCACCCCCCACCCCAATCACCACCCTACCCCCAAACCCATCACCATCCTCTCCACTCCCCCAACCCATCACCACCCTCTCCTACCACAAACGCATCACCATCCTCTCCTACCCCGAAACCCATCACCACCCTCTCCTACCCCCAAACCCATCACCACCCTCTCCTACCCCCAAACCCATCACCATCCTCTCCTACGCCCAAACCCATCACCACCCTCTCCTACGCCCAAACCCATCACCACCCTCTCCTACGCCCAAACCCATCACCACCCTCTCCTACGCCCAAACCCATCACCACCCTCTCCTACCCCCAAACCCATCACCATCCTCTCCTACGCCCAAACCCATCACCACCCTCTCCTACGCCAAAACCCATCACCACCCTCTCCTACGCCAAAACCCATCACCACCCTCTCCTACCCCCAAACCCATCACCATCCTCTCCTACCCCCAAACCCATCACCATCCTCTCCTACCCCCAAACCCATCACCACCCTCTCCTACGCCCAAACCCATCACCACCCTCTCCTACGCCCAAACCCATCACCACCCTCTCCTACGCCCAAACCCATCACCACCCTCTCCTACCCCCAAACCCATCACCACCCTCTCCTACCCCCAAACCCATCACCACCCTCTCCTACCCCCAAACCCATCACCACCCTCTCCTACGCCCAAACCCATCACCACCCTCTCCTACCCCCAAACCCATCACCACCCTCTCCTACGCCCAAACCCATCACCACCCTCTCCTACCCCCAAACCCATCACCACCCTCTCCTACGCCCAAACCCATCACCACCCTCTCCTACGCCCAAACCCATCACCACCCTCTCCTACCCCCAAACCCATCACCACCCTCTCCTACCCCCAAACCCATCACCACCCTCTCCTACCCCCAAACCCATCACCACCCTTCTGCCTAGCGCACCTTGCCCCTTGCCTTCTACACAGTACTGTGATTGCTTTTCATGGCATGGTGTAAATTCACTTTCTCTTGCTTGCAGGGAGAAAGAAGCAGAAAATATGGGCAACCAGCTGGCTGGCATCGCACCATCACAGATCTTGTCCGTGGAAAGTTATTTCTCTGATATTACTGAGTATGTATATGACAAAAGCCTTGGGAGTACCCGCTTTTTCAAGGTGGCTCGAGCACGCCATTGTGAGGGGCCAGCCGTTGTCAAAGTATTTGCCATTCACGACCCATCCCTTCCTCTACGTTCACACCGTGACACAATCGATGATCAACGGCGCCGCCTTGCTGCTTGTCCAAATTGCTTGTCCTTCCAGCGTACCACGCTCAGTGACAAGGCGGGCTTACTTTTCAGGCAGTTTATCCATGAAAACTTGTACGATCGCATCAGCACTCGCCCATTCCTCATTGGTATTGAGAAAAGGTTTGTGCTGAGTTCTTTTTTGTAATTTTTCTTTCTCATGTTATTTTGCTAGGTCAGCTTTTTCAACACTGACATCAACATTTGTTTATTCAGCTAAATTCCCCTTAAGTTAGAGCCAGTGTGGTTATTGCCAATGCCAGCTAAGGTGGACGGAGGTTATGTTTTCACCTCTGTCTGTCTGTCTGTCTGTCTGTTTGTCTGTGAGCAGGATATCTCAAGTTGGTGACGTATTCCACCAAATTTGGTGGACAGGTTGGGTGTGTGACAAGGACGAATCGATTAGATTTTGGTGAAGATTCGGATGTATAATTTTTTTGAAGTGTTTCGTCACCTTTGCGTGATGCGGCTAAAAACAACACATAGCACAACAACAACAAACAACATGCATTTTAAAGGCCATTTTCCCTGCTAGAGCGGGGGTTAGCCTTGCGGTCCCCATGACAATCTTCTCCATTTTGCCCTATTTTCTGCATCTCTCCTTGTTAACCCCCTTACCCGCATTTCTTCTTCCACCATCTTTAGCCAAGTCTTTCTCGGTCTTCCCCGTCTTCTACTTCCTTCTACATTCATTTCCATCACTCTTCTCAACCAGTCACTTTCATCCTTCCTCAACACATGACCAAACCATCTCAACCTGTTCCTCTTCACAGCATCAATCACAGGCTCTATTCCCATCATCTTTCGCAATTCATCATTTGTCTTCCTCTCTCTCAACGATACTCCGCACATCCGTCGAACCATTCGCATTTCCACCCTTTCCAACCTTCGTTGCTGCTCTACGTTCTTTACCCATGTCTCGCTCCCATAAATCATAACACTTCTCACACATGCAGCATACACCTTTTCCTTCAGCTTCAACGACACTCCCCTCATCATCAGCACGCCACTCAATTCCCGAAACTTCTTCCATGCACATCTCACTCGAGCAACCGTTGCCGAGTCTGATCCACCTTCTCCATTGAGCATGTCTCCGAGGTAGCAAAATGTTTTCACACCTTCCAGCTTCACGCCGTCTCCAAGATCCAACTCAACATTTCCTCCATCTGCAGCTCCCTCTGTGCACACCTTACATTTGAATGTAGCTGCCACACTGGTTAATGACCCTCTCAGACCACTACATTTTTGATGAACCCACTCAGCGCACATTGTACACTGAATGGAGTTCACTCCGACACCCTTCCTACACACAGCACAGGGCCACTTCCCAGTTCTTTCCACCTCACCACATGCTTTACCACTTGCCATCACCTTCGTCTTTCCGATATTCACCTTCAGACCTTTTGTCTCCATACATTCCTTCCACGTGTTCATCTTTTCCTTCAGTCCATCCAAACTTTCCGCAATCAACACCAGATCATCTGCATACAACAACTCCCATGGTAAACCCTCCTTTACGTTCTGAGCCAGCACCTCCATCACAGCTACAAATAGTAGTGGACTTAGTACCGACCCCTGATGCACTCCCACCTTCACCTCAAACTCAACACTGTTCCCGTCCTTCGTCCTTACAGCTGTGCGCGCTCTTTTGTACATTGCCATCGCTACTCTGATCAACCATTCCTCCACTCCTAACTTCCTCAATGCCCATGTCAATACTTTGCGTGGAACCCGATCGAATGCTTTCTCCAGATCAACAAAGCCAAGAAACAACTTCTTCCTCTTCTCCATGTACTTCTCCTGCAACTGCCTCACAATGAAAAGCGCGTCTGTCGTTCCTCTTCCTGGCAGGAATCCAAACTGCATTTCGTCGATCTTCACTTTCTTCCTTATCCTCCTCTCCAACACCCTTTCCAATACCTTCATTCCATGCTCCAATAACTTCATCGCTCGGTACGAGCCACACTCCAGAGGGTCACCTTTCCCCTTGTATAGAGGGACGAGGGTACTCAGTTCCCAATCCACTGGAATGCGTCCTTCTTTCACCACCAGATTACAGATCTCTGGCATTCTCTTCACACCCCAACTTCCTGCTGCCTTTAACATATCTCCCACAACTCCCGTCGGCCCTCCCGCTTTTCTTCCCTTCATTGCTTTTATCGCTTCCTCAACTTCCTTCTCAGTTATCTTCTCTGCCGGTCCTAAAACTGGGTTACTCTCTATGTTGCCATCCCATTCATTCTCTGTATTCAACAGCATTTCCATATATCTTTTCCATCTTCCTTTAATTCCATCTGGGTCGAAAACGATTTGCCCCACTTCATCCTTCAAGCAACTCACCCCCATCACATCACACCTCTCTTTCGCTATCTGCTTTGCAATCCTGAATACTGCTTTCTGACCCTCTTCCGAATCCAAGCGTTCTCCGAACATTTTCCTACATGCCTCCTGCGCCTTTGCTACCTCTTTCTTTGCAGCCTTCCTGGCTGCCTTATAACTTTCATGCTCTGCTGTTTCTGCGCCCATACCCTTCACCTTCTGCCACTCCTTTAACTTCTTCCTCTTCTCGTCAATCCTCTTTTCAACTTCATCATCCCACCACCATGTTTCCGAGTGCCTCGGTGGTCCTTTTGTCCATCCACATACCTCACCAACGGCTCCCAACAGACTAGCTTTCATTGACATCCAACCACTTTCAAGCTCAACCACATCCTCGACCCTACTCAGCCTCTCTTTTAATGCCTCCCTTACTGACACCTCTTTCAACCTCCACACCTTCATTATCGTTTGGTACTTCACCCGCCGAGCTCTCCTCGCACCTTTCACCCTTACGTCGCAGACAACCAAGTGGTGCTGTGAAACAGCCTCCTCCCCCGGGATCACCTTTGTGTCCCGGAGGTGCCCCCGATCTCGCCTACGCACCATCAGGTAGTCAACGGTTGTCGTCGACCCACCTGACGTGTATGTAACAAGCTTATTATCCTCTTTCAGGAACTGAGTATTACAAATCAACAAATCAGCTCCATCAGCAAACTCCAAAATCCTTTCACCTTCTCCATTTCTCACACCATATCCGTAACCCCCATGAACTCCATCAAAACCATCCATACTCCTTCCCACATGTCCATTTAGGTCTCATCCTACCACAACAACTTCCTCATCTTTCACGTTTTCCATCAGCTTCTCTATCGCACATCAAAACTTGTCCTTCTCTTCATCGCTTCGACCAACCTGCGGAGCATATCCCGAGATGACGTTCACCAAGAGCTTTCCAATCATCATTTTCACCATCATCAACCTATCACTCACTCTAGTCACACTCACCACACTGTCTACAAACTCCTCAGAAAACAGGACACCAACACCATTGACGCCCTCCGGGCACCCTTGCCACACAAACTTGTATTTCTGTCCCTGCCTACCCTTCACCATTCTCACACCACTTCCCTTCCATCTCGTCTCTTGCACACAACATATGTCCACTCTTCTTCTGACCAATACTTCCACCACTTCTCCTGATCTCCCTGTCATTGTCCCTACATTCCATGTCCCAAACCTCAGAAACCGATCTCCACTTCGGGCTGTACCCTGCCCACGGCCACATGTAGTTGTAATTGTCATGGTTCTCTTTTTGAGGCAATGTATTTATGGCCGGATGCCCTTCCTGACGCCAACCCTCTTAGTCGCCTATTACGACACGCAGGGATACGGCGTACCTATTCTTATCCAGGGTATACACTGGGAAACATTCAAAACATGGAAATTCTGGGGGGTGGGGGGGGGGGGGGTGGCGTCAGCATCACGGCTGCGGTTTAAACATATTTAAATAAATATTTAAACAAAACCATGAAAAACAATCTGGGAAAAGTCTCTAAGTGAGAACGTGGATTTGAGAAAGCAGGAGCAGAGGTGAAAGAAAAACGAGATATAGGGCCAGGGGGCGGGGCACACGTCGAGACGAGGAGGCCGCACGAGACACCAGGCCGCACGAGGCACGAACAAAGAAACGACTAATTACACACAAATTTGCAACAACTACAAAACCAAAACCAAATAGAAACACACAATAACACATACACAACAAAATACGCAGCGGAAATTTGACAAAGAAACGAACGGGAAAACACTCAAACTTTGATGCCGTGGAGAGATCGAAGCAAGCCCCGTCGCTCGAGGGACCGGAAGCTCATTCTAAAAAAAACAAAAAAAAAAACAACACATTGCACGATATCTCAAAAAGTTGTGAACGGATTAAGTCGTGTGCATGCGTGTGTGTGTGTTCTCGATTGTTATCTCCATAATTTGGGTTTCAGAAGGTGGAACGGAGTCCTTCCAAGACTCTAAGTATCGAGGACTACTTTGATGAAGAATTGCGATTCGTGGGTTAAGTTGTGAAGTTTTGTGCTTCTCGTCGTTTTGTTCCAAGGGCTCTTTTCAGGATCGTCACTGAGCCCCGACCAGCCTCAAACTGTAGTTAATTTGTGGTAATTTTCCAAGGGATGGTTTGTAGGATCATTGCGAGGTTCTTCTTTATCATTCCCATTGCTCCAATTATCACTGGTGTAATTCCGGTGCTCTTCAGCTTCCAGGATCTTTTCACTTCATTCTTGAGGCCTTGATATTTAATCATTTTCTTGATTTCTGCATTTTTAGACCAAAATCACTGGGTACTGAAACCTCAATTAGCAATGCCTTCTTTTCCTTTTTGTATCTGAGTATGTCCGGGCGCAGCGCGTTGTTTTCTATGTTCATGCTGGATGGGATCATCATGTCATACATGAGTATTGTGTCCTTGTTTTCAACGATTGCTTTTGGTTAATGTTTCCATGGCTTTTGTGGAACTGGGATATTGAAATTTCTGCAGTTGTCAGTGGATTGCTCTACATACACTGCATGACCGAAAGTTATGTGGACACCCAAACATCGAACATTTCATTCCAAAATCATGGACAGTAATATGGAGTTGGTCCCCCCCTTTGCTGCTATAACATCCTCCACTCTTTCCAAGGGAAGGCTTTCCACTGGATGTTGGAACATTGCTGCGGAGATTTGCTTCCATTCAGCCACAAGAGCATTAGTGAGGCTGGGCACTTATGTTGGGCGATTAGGCCTGGCTCGCAGTCGGCGTTCAAATTCATCCCAAAGGTGTTCGATGGGGTTGAGGTCAGGGCTCTGTGCAGGCCAGTCAAGTTCTTCCACACCGATCTTGACCAACCATTTCTGCGTGGACCTCACATTGTGCACGGGGGCCACTGTCATGCTGAACCAGGAAAGGGCCTTCACCAAACTGTTGCCACAAAGTTGGAAGCACACAATCGTCTAGAATGTCATTGTATGCTGTAGCGTTAAGATTTCCCTTCACTGGAACTAAGGGGCCGAGCCCGAACCATGAAAAACAGCCCCAGACCATTATTCCTCCTCCACCAAACTTTACAGTTTGCACTATGCATTCGGGCAGGTAGCGTTCTTCTGGCATCCACCAAACCCAGATTCGTCCATCAGACTGCCAGATGGTGAAGCGTGATTCATCACTCCAGAGAACACCTTTCCACTGCTCCCGAGTCCAATGGTGGTGAGCTTTACACCATTCCAGATGATGTTTGGCATTGTGCATGGCATGGTGATCATGGAACTAGGTAGTGAGTGTTGCAACTGAGGACAGACGATTTTTACGCGCAACAGCCGCTACACGCTTCAGCACTCGCGGTCCCGTCCTGTGAGCTTGTGTGGCCTACCACTTCGCGGTTGAGCTGTTGTTGCTCCTAGACATTTCCACTTCATAATAACAGCTCCTAGACATCCTGTACTGTCTTTCCCTCACGGTCCCCCTGTACTGTCTTTCCCTCGCGGGCCCCCTGTACTGTCTTTCCCTCGCGGTCCCCCTGTGCTGTGTTCCTGGATGTCTTTTTGTTGAATGTGTTTTAATGAATGTTTCCCCCTGTACTGTCTTTCCCTCGCGGTCCCCCTGTACTGTCTTTCCCTCGCGGTCCCCCTGTACTGTCTTTCCCTCGCGGTCCCCCTGTACTGTCTCCCTCACGGTCCCCCTGTGCTGTCTTTCCCTTGCGGTCCCCCTGTGCTGTCTTTCCCTCGCGGCCCCTCTGTACTGTCTTTCCCTCGCGGTCCCCCTGTACTGTCTTTCCCTCGCGGTCCCCCTGTACTGTCTTTCCCTCGCGGTCCCCCTGTACTGTGTTCCTGGATGTCTTTTTGTTGAATGTGTTTTAATGAATGTTTCCCCCTGTACTGTCTTTCCCTCGCGGTCCCCCTGTACTGTCTTTCCCTCGTGGTCCCCCTGTACTGTGTTCCTGGATGTCTTTTTGTTGAATGTGTTTTAATGAATGTTTCCCCCTGTGCTGTCTTTCCCTCGCGGTTGTCAGCTCTTTCACGAGCCTCAATTCAGTATAAAAACAAAACAAATAAAAAACAAATAAAAAAAAACAGCACTTACAGTTGACCGGGGCAGCTCCAGCAGGGCGGAAATTTGATGAACTGACTTGTTGGAAAGTTGGCATCCTATGATGGTGCCATGTTGAAAGTCACTGAGCTCTTCAGTATGGGCCATTCTACTGCAAAAGTTTGTCTTTGGAGATTGTCTTTCAAAAGTCTAAGTCCTGTTTCGCTTTGGTTTGAGGTGGGACAGAGATCGAGAGTATGTCTGTGTACATGTGTAGGGGAGGGAGGGGAGGAGGAGGGGGAGTACACATCTGTGGGTTTTGAATGGGGAGGGAGAGGAATAGGGCAAGAGTGAAGGTGTGTCTGTCTGTGTGTGTGTGTATGTTTGTGTGTGTGCGTTCGCATGATAATGTAAAGCGCCATGAGGGTAGTTTACTCTGCTTGATGGGGCTATATAAGACTCCTTTATTATTATTATTATTATTATTATTGCATGACTGTGTGCTTGATTATGAACTCAACATCAAAAGAAACTTATCAAATCTTTAGAAGGATACTCATTGAAATCCTCCATGCAAAAATGAAAAATATTTTAACACAGGTAAAGTTCAGCTATCTTTACTAAACACATGTCAATGAACAAGAAGTTGCCCCAATCACAAAAAAGCAGGAACATCACGGGTGGTGCAACAAATGTCGCAGCACTGCAACACAACGGCACGCACCTGAATACAGTCAAAGAAAATGACACAGGAATGGACACAACACTCTTAACAGTCAAGGACAGAATGACAGCAGTCCTCAATATTGTGTGTGTCCTCCCTGAGCTGTGATGCAGGCTGTACACCTCTGACGCATGCTCTGTACCAGGCGCTTGATGCAGTCCTGGGGAAGTGTGTCCCACTCCTCCTGCAAGCCTTGAATGAGAATTTGCCGATTGACAGCCATTGATCTCCTCCATGCAAGACGTCGACCAAGCTCATCCCATAAATGCTCAATGGGATTGAGGTCAGGGGAATAAGGCATCCAAGGCATCACTTCAACAGCCTGTTCCTGGAGGAAGTTGGTGGTAGGGCGAGCAGCATGGGGTCGAGCGTTGTCCTGCTGGAAAACTGCAATGTCAGGATGAGCCTGGAGAAATGGCAGCAGATGAGGTCTCAAAACTTCATTGACATAACGCTGACTAGTGACTCTTTTATATCATGTTGAAGGAACTCCGTTTCCGTTTTCCGTGAATTCCGTTTCCGGTCTTGCTGGCGACGGTTCGTTTTTTCGCAGGTCTCCACGCTCTCCATCGAAATCGAAGTTAAGGCATTGTTCCAATTTGTATTTTCGTTATAACTGTATTTCTTTTATGGTGTATGTACGTATATTGTCCCGTCAAAGATTTTCGGTGCAAATCTTTCATACCTGTATTGAAAATCGCGTTAATTCGTGTCGTCTCGAGGCCCTGTACAGTGTACACTGTACAACCTTGAGGCTTTGTTTTTCTCTCAGCGCCTGTCGTTTGTGATCCAATAACTTTCGTTCTCTGTTTTCGCAGTCTTTCCACCCCAAAGCCTACTTCCTTATGTAAATCTCAACTCAAAAAAAAAAAAAAAAAAGACATTGCCTTCTCTGTGCTCATTCGTTTATTCTTTCTTATTCGTTCGTTCGTTCTTCGACCACGTGTTTCTCCCCCATTTCCCCAGATAGATTGTCAAATTTCAATTCGTTATTTTATCGTCCATGTGATATTGTTTGATTATAGTTAGTTTTGGTTTGAATTTCCTGTAACTCGTATTTAATTAATCGTGTTCTGCTCCTCGTGTGTGGCCTTGTACTGTAGTTGTACCCCCGTCGGTGTTTTGTTAACTTAAGTGTGTTTTGCTTGGCTCTTGGTTTTTTCCCTTCTACCCCGAACATAATACTGTCTAACGTTCTAAATCCCCACCCCCCCCCCCAAAAAAAAAAAAAAACCAAAAACATTTATTTTATTTTCTCCACGTGTACTGTTGTCTCATCCTGTATTTTCTGTCCAGGTGTGCTGTTCGCCCCACCCCCATTATCTCCTTGCCATCCACCGTTTGCCCTGTTCACGTGACTCATGGTGGTCCCTCTCGGCTCTCCCCCCGTTGGTATTTTTGTGCATATAAGATTGTTCATAGTTCTGTTTAAATATTTTTAAATATGTTTAACCTTTCCCCTTCTGTTTTTTATTCAGTGGTATATTACAACACGCTGTTTTTCTTCCTATTTAAAAGGCTTTTCTCAATTTCCTCTCCAACTCATTCCACTTCAAAAAAAAGAAATTCAATATCTTAGACGTCTCCCTCACTACATGGTCTAAATTCACATTCATTCCATCCCTCCTCCATCATCCTGAACCGGATTGCTAACTTGAAAATCACAACAAACCCAATTTGTTATCAATGTTCGTCTTTCATTAATCATCCACTTTCTAAACTCCCCTCTTGCCCCTCCCATCCAAATCCCCCCCCTTGCACCTACACTCCGAAACTTCCCCCTTGCCCCTCCACTCTTAAACTCCCCCCTTGCCCCTCCACTCCTGAACTCCCCCCTTGCCCTTCCCCTCCTAAACTTCCCCTTTGCCCCTCCACTCCTGATCTCCCCCCTTGCCCCTCCACTCCTGATCTCCCCCCTTTCCCCTTCCCTCCAAAACTCCCCCCTTGCCCCTCCCCTCCTAAACTCCCCCCTCACTCCTGCCCTTCAAAACTCCCCCCCAATCCCTCCCATTCAATTCTCCCCCCATACCATTCCTCTCCAATTCTCTCTCCTCCCCCCTCCTCCTCCAAGCTGCCTCCTCCCCACTTCGTCTCCCTTCTATCTCATACCTCCACCCCCCCAAACCTTCTACTTTCCTCTGCCCCCCCTCAAACAACCCCTCACTGTGCCGCATCCCTTCACCAGCAAACCTTTCATCCTCCTCATCCTTCCCTTTCTTGGAACTCTTCTGCAACATCTGAAACACTATCAACTGCTCTCCCTACCTCCCCCTCTCATCCTTCATCTTACCCTACTCCTCCCCTCCCCTGTCCTGTACCCGATGCTCCCCCTCTCTCTTCATTAACGGTATGGACCTCAAACATCCGGGGCCTTCGCTCAAACCTGACTGATCTCTCCATACAGGTTGCTTCTGACAATCCAGACTTGATCTGCTTAACAGAGACTTTCCTCCTTCAAGATGTCTCTGATTCCTTAATATCTCTTCCTGGTTACTCCCTCCTCCGGTATGATAGACCTGAGCCTCGGCCTGGTGGTGGGGTGGCTATCTTTGTCAAAAACTCTCTTCCTCACTCTCCTTGCACTGCTCTCTTTCCTCCTCACCCGCAGGAGTACCTCTGGTTACGGCTTCCTCACCGCTCCCACCTTTTGTTCATATGTGTTCTGTACCGTCCCCCAAACAGTGATGACTCCATCTACATTTCAATGTCTGACAACATGGACCAACTTCTATCCACTCATCCCAACTCTCTCTTCCTCATATGTGGTGACTTCAACTGTCATCATGCCACCTGGTTGGGTGTGGGTTCCTCTCTCACTAGTCATGGCACCTCAGCAAAGGACTTCTGTGACTCACTGGGATTGACACAATCTGTCAATTTCCCGACCCGGATCTCAGCCAATGGAGTATCTTCTCTTCTAGACTTGGTTATGACAAACTTCCCTGCTAATGTCTGCTGCTCTTCTTTTGCTCCAATCGGTTCTTCTGATCATGTGCTTGTCAAAGTGGACATCTCTCTGGCCATTCTCAGAGAGCCTCCTCAGCGTCGACGAGTCTGGCATTTCACTCAGGCCGACTGGGACGGTCTTCAAGCAGCCATCAATCGTCTGGATTGGTCTCCCATCTCCACTGCCTCTGACATCAATTCTTCCTGGGAATTCTTCCAAAGCAAACTGATCTCTCTCATGCACAGATTTATCCCATCTCGCCTTCAATTGTCTTACCCTTCCTCCCGTCCATGGTACACTGAATCTTGTGGTGAGGCAGTTGCCCTGAAACAACTTGCCTTTGCCTCTTGGAAGGCAAATCCAACTGAAGGAAATCTCAGTTCCTTCCACCAAGCTCGGAACAAGTGTGTGTCTACCCTCAGGAGTGCCAGGAAGCACTATCTCTCCTCACTCAAGAATGAACTCTCAAACCTGTCTCCTTCCTCCAAATCCTGGTGGCGTCTGGTCAAATCCGTTTCTGGTGTTTGTTCCCCCTCCATCCCCTCCCTTACCTCAAATGGCCACACAGTTGACATCGCACGTGACAAAGCCGAATGCCTCAACTCTGTGTTCGCCTCGAAATCCTTAGTCCCAAACCCATCTCTCTCTGTTCCCACCTTTCCCAGTCGAACCCAACTGCTCCTGGACTCTGTGTCCTTCTCTCCTGACAAGGTGGAGGAGTTTTTGTCAAACCTCGACTCTGATTCTGCAACTGGACCAGACGGCATCAGCCCACGGGTCTTAAAATCCTGCTCTGCCGCTCTATCTCACCCTCTCTCTGTTCTTTTCACCCTATCTTTTGCTCAAGGTCATCTGCCAGCATCCTGGAAATCAGCTAACATTACCGCTTTACACAAAAAAGGTGCAAAAACAGATCCTTGCAACTACAGACCAATCAGCCTGCTCCCAATTATCAGCAAAGTCATGGAATCCATCATTGCTTCGGATATGAAATCTTTCCTCTTCTCCAATGGCTTGACCTCTGATCATCAATTTGGTTTCAGACCAGGTCACTCTACTCTGGACATGCTGCTTCTGCTGTCTCAACAATGCATGGAGGTCCTCAATGCCAAACAGGAAATCAGAGCTGTCTCCCTTGACATATCAAGGGCCTTTGATACGGTCTGGCACCCAGCTCTGCTCACCAAACTCTCCTCCTATGGTATCCATGGAAATCTCCATGCATGGCTTGCGGACTTCCTCTCTGGTCGTAGTCAACGTGTGGCCCTGAATGGATTTCTCTCATCTCCCCTTCCTGTTCAGGCTGGAGTTCCCCAAGGAAGTGTGCTGGGCCCTGTGCTTTTTCTGGTCTTTATCAATGATCTCTCTGACTCTCTGGAAAATCCTCTCTATCTCTTTGCTGATGACTCCACTCTCTGCCGCTCCATTCCTCTTCCCTCGGATCGGCAGTCTGCAGCCTCCTCACTCTCTGAAGACCTGGACAAAATCACAGACTGGTCAAACAAGTGGAACATGTCTTTCAATCCTGCCAAATCTCACTCTCTTACTATGTCTCTCCGAAAAGATCGACTGGACAACCCTCCCATCTACTTTCTCAACAATCCTCTCCAAGAAGTTCTGTCACTCAAGCTTTTGGGTCTCACTATCTGCCATGATCTTTCTTGGGAAAACCACATTTCCAAGCTGGCCTCCAAAGCCAGTCGCCGACTGGGCATCCTCCGTCGTGCAAAGTCCTTCCTCGGCACACCTGAGCTCCTCACCACTTACAAGGCTTTCATCCGCAGCTCAATGGAATACTGTTCTCCCCTATGGGCTGGTGCTCCTGCCTCACACCTGGCTCGGCTTCACGCTGTTGAATCCAAAGCTTTCAAAATCATTGGAATCTCCCGCGATGAAGCTATCTCTGAGGGCCTTTCACTCACTCACCGCAGGCAGGTAGGTGGTCTTTCTGTCTTCTACCGACTCCTCTCCGGCCTTCCTCCCCCAGCTCTCTCTGTGCTCTGTCCCCCAAATATTCCTACAGGTCGCACAAGATCTGCCAGCAACCCTCTGATGGTTAAACTGCCGAAATCTCGGCTCTCTGCTCACCTTCACTCTTTCATTCCTCTTTTCTCCCGCCTGTGCAACAAACTCCCACACTCCCTTCAATCCCTCTCCTCCCTCCAGGTCTTTAAAACAGCTGTTCACCACCATCTCTTATCTTCCCCCATCCATAACCTTGATCTTTTCTACCCCCACTAATTCACCCCAGATCCACCTTGTTTGAAATTCCAACTTATTTCCTGGAAATCCTGGCAGTGTCCATATGTTTATACCTCTCCCACCCCCCCCCCCTTCACATGCCTCCCTCCCTTCACATGCCTCCCCCCCTTCACATGCCTCCCCCCCAAAGCCCTCTCCCTCCCACAGATCTCTCGATGTCTCCATGTCTCTCGGTCCCTGCTCTCAAATGTTGTGTTTGTGTCCTTCCCCCTCTCTCCCCATCTTGTCTACCGCTCCCGATGTTATTTGTTTTATGTGTCTGTTTGTCTTTCTGTGTGATTAATGTTCGCTCTTTCACGAGCCTCGATCTTGTATACAAAAAAAAAAAAAAAAAAAAAAAAAAAAACTGCGCTCCAACGCGAGTCGAAAGAATTGACGCGACCAAAGACGGAATTCGTCCGAGTTGCTTTATTGAAACAAAACAGCTCAGGTATTCTGACAAGCCCGTTTATCGGGCAGCAATATATCTACACATTTATGTCGGGAAGTTTGCCCGGCAAAAGCTATACCGGGCATGCCCGGGTGTCAAGGGCGAGCCTTGGAAAGGCGAGTCTGGACCTGCCCGGGCGTGTTTGGCTGCGGCCTGGCAAGTCGAGGCTGGGCGTGCCCGGGCGCTCTGGACGAGCCCTGGAAAGGCGATAGCGGGCATGCCCGGACGCTCTGGGCGAGCCCTGGAAAGGCGATAGCGGGCATGCCCGGACGCTCTGGGCGAGCCCTGGAAAGGCGAGAGCGGGCATGCCCGGGAAAGACGAGACCGGGCGTGCCCGGGAGGTTCGGGCGTGCCCGGGAACAGTGAGTCCGGGCATGCCCGGGAGAGGCGCGTCTGGCCGTGTTCTGGCCGGTGCAAGGCGATTGTGTGCATCCAGCGGTAACCGTTACACACGCCCCTCCAGAATCGACCTGCACCGGCAGGGTCAATTTAAGGGGGGTCCGGATGACCCGGCCGAAGCGACCCCTGGAGGGTCGTGGGGAGGGGTCCGACGTGGTGGTGGGTGGTCGAGCGGGGGGAACTGTGGACGGGGGGCGGCTTCGCCGCGGAGGAAGGGCCAACCGTGGTGGTCGGTCGACGTCCATGTGCGCCGGTTTGAGGCGGTCCACAGAAATCCGGTCCGGCCGGCTGCCGAAGTCGACGATGAAAGACTTGTAGCCCCGTCGCAGGACCCGGAAGGGCCCGTCGTATGGCGGCCGGAGTGGCCCCCGGTGCGCGTCATGACGCACAAAGACGTACTCCGCTGTGCGAAGCGCCGGGGGGACGTAGGACTGGGGGCCACCGTGGCGGGACGTCGGCACGGGGGCAAATCGTCGGGCGGCCTCCTGGAGGTCCGAGCGCTGGCGAGCGGCGGACCAGGGACTGATAGCGTCGGGCACGAATTCGCCCGGGACGCGGAGCGGCTGGCCGTAGACGAGCTCGGCGGCGGACGCCTGGAGGTCTTCCTTGGGGGCCGTGCGAAGGCCCAAAAGGACCCACGGCAGCCGGTCGGCCCAACCGTCGTCCTGAAGGCCGGCCATGAGTGCGGCCTTCATGGAGCGGTGAAACCGCTCGCACAACCCGTTGGCTTGGGGGTGGTAGGCCGTGGTGCGGTGCAGCGTGACCCCCAACGAACGGGCGACTGCAAGCTCAGACGTGAACTGTGGGCCGCGGTCGGACGAGATGTACGCTGGTGCGCCGAAGCGCGCGACCCAGGTGGCGATGAACGCCTGCGCCACGTCGGCGGTGGTGGTGGAGGCGAGGGGCACGGCCTCCGGCCACCTGGTGGTCCTGTCCACCATGGTGAGCAGGTGGGTGAACCCCCGCGAGGGGGGCAGGGGACCCACCAGGTCCACGTGGACGTGGTCGAAACGCCGTTCAGGCACGGCGAAAGGTGCCAGCGGGGCCTGGGTGTGGCGGTGGACCTTGACCCGCTGGCAGGCCGTGCAGGCATTGGCCAAGTCGCGGATGTTTCGTCGAAGGCCGTGCCAGAAGAAACGCGCCGACACCAGCTTCTGAGAAGCTTTCCGGCCCGGGTGAGAAAGGCCGTGGATGGAGGCGAAGATGCGGCGCTGCCAGGAAACGGGCACGATGGGGCGAGGCTGGCCCTGGGAGACGTCGCAGAGCAGGACGGTGCCCGCGAAGGGAATGTCGGCCAGGCGGAGGCCCGTGTCCGCCGCACGGAGTGCCTGCACCGAGGTGTCGGTGGTCTGGTCAGCCGCCATGAGCGCGAAGTCCACGCCGAGGTGGACCGCGTTCGCGCTGGCCCGAGAAAGACAGTCGGCCACGGCGTTGTCTTTGCCGGCGACGTGCCGGATGTCCGTGGTGAACTCCGACACAGCGGAGAGGTGGCGCTGCTGGCGGGCCGACCACGGCTCCATGACCTTAGCCATTGCGTAGACCAACGGCTTGTGGTCGACGAAAGCCGTGAACGGGCGGCCCTCCAGGAGGTGTCGGAAATGGCGAACGGCCAGGAATAGCCCGAGCAGCTCGCGGTCGAACGTGCTGTAGTTTAACTCGTTCGGCCGGAGTTGCCGGCTGAAAAAAGCGAGTGGCTGCCAAACCCCGTCCACCCATTGCTCATGGACGGCGCCCACCGCGTAGTTGGAGGCGTCCGTAGTGAGGGCGATGGGCGCGTTGAGCACCGGGTGAGCCAGCAGCGTTGCGTCGGCGAGGGCCCGTTTGGCGCTGGCGAAGGCCGCGTCCATGGCCGCGGACCAAACAATGTCATGCTTGGCCGGCTTGCCCCAGAGGGCCTCGTAAAGGGGCCGCATGAGCTGAGCAGCGCGGGGCACGAATCGGTGATAAAAATTCACCATGCCGAGGAACTCTTGGAGGGCCTTGATGGAACGGGGACGCGGGAACGTGGTGATGGCCTCGACCTTGGTCGGCAGCGGCACGGCCCCGGTCTTGGTGATGCGGTGGCCCAAAAAGTCAACGGTCGTCGCGCCGAAGTGGCATTTGACCGGGTTGACAATTGAGCCGTGCTCGCTGAGGCGACCGAACAGTGTTCGGAGGTGGAGGAGGTGCTCGGCGCGGGACGTGCTGGCGACGAGGATATCGTCCAGATAGACGAAAAGAAACGGCAGGTCGCGCAGCACGACGTCCATCAAGCGCTGGAACGCCTGGGCCGCGTTCTTGAGGCCAAACGGCATCCGCAAAAATTCGAACAGGCCGAACGGCGTGATGACGGCCGTCTTCGGGACGTCGGCCGCCCGGACAGGTACCTGGTGGTAGCCCCGTATCAGGTCAATTTTCGAAAAGATGACCCGTCCCGTCAAACGGGCGGAAAAGTCCTGAATATGCGGGATCGGGTACCTGTCGGGGGTGGTAGCGTCGTTGAGACGGCGGTAGTCGCCACACAGGCGCCATCCACCCCCCGGCTTTGGCACGATGTGCAGTGGCGAGGCCCACGCGCTATCGGAGCGCCGTACGATGCCGAGGTGCTCCAACGCGTCGAACTCGGCCTTCGCCACGGCGAGCTTGGCCGGGTCGAGGCGGCGGGCCCTGGCGTAGACCGGCGGGCCCGTAGTGGGTATGTGGTGCTCGATTCCGTGCCGCACCGCGACGGCCGAAAACGTCGGCCGCGTGAGGGCCGGGAATTCCGCGAGCAGGCGAGCGAACTCGTTCGCTGCCGGGAGGGCGCACGCCAGTTCGGTCGGCGCGGAGCTGCTCATCGTGCACGCCAGGGAGCTGAAGGTCTCGGCGTTGACAAGGCGACGACGTTTGACGTCGACCAGTAGCCCGTGCGCGCAGAGGAAGTCGGCGCCCAGCAAAGCCATGGGGACGCAGGCGGTCACAAAAGTCCATTGAAAACGCTGGCTGCCGAAGCAGAGGGTGACGACGCGTGGGCCGAAAGTGCGTATGGCCGAGCCATTAGCAGCGACCAAAGAGGGGCCGCAAACGGCGTCCCGCCTGTCCTGCTCGGAGGCGGGTATGACGCTCAGTTGGGCGCCGGTGTCACATAGGAAACGCTGCCCAGACGCTTTGTCCCGAATAAACAGCAAGTTGCCCGAGTGGCCGGCGCTCATGGCTGGGAATGAACGCCGGCCCGGCCGTTTCCCGACCTGCCGAAAGTGCACGGGGGCCGGCACGTCCGAGCCTTTTGTCCGAACCTGGCGTGGTAATAACACCACGCCCGGTCAGGTGGAGGCCCCGGCCGTCGTGTCGGAAGCGGGCGGTGCGGCGTGGCGGCCGCTAGTTGCACCGGCAGTTCGGCCTCCAACCGCGCAGGGGGCTCGGGTGTCGTGGGCGTCGCCTCAGACGGCGGCGGGCTCCAGGTAACCGCGCCGATGTGCTGGCCCGCCGAGGAGATTTTATCGGCTTCCCTGGCGAGGGCGCGGGAATCCGTGATCAACGTGCCAGCCAGGGCGAGGCGTACCGGGTGAGGCAGCTGGCGAAGGAACAGCTCGCGGAACAGAAAATCCGGAGAGTGCTCACCGAGCAACGAGAGCATATAGTCCATGCGCTCGGACGGGCGCGTGTCGCCGAGCTCGGGCAGAGCGAGCAGGCGCCGTGCGCGTGCTGCCGGTGAGAGGGCGAAAGCGTCGATGAGGAGTGTCTTCAGCGCGTCGTATTTGTCAGCAGCCGGCGGGTGCTCGAGGAGGCTCAAGGCGCGGGCCGCGGTGGCGGAACCGAGCGCCGCCACAACATGGTGGAAGCGGGTGTCGTCCGCGGTGATGCCTCTCAGGGCGAACTGAGAGTCCGCCTGAGCGAACCAAACAGCCGCGTGAGCCTCCCAGAAGGTAGGCAGTTTAAGCGTCACTGCCGTATCCATGTCGGTAGGTCACCAATGAAGGAACTGCGCTCCAACGCGAGTCGAAAGAATTGACGCGACCAAAGACGGAATTCGTCCGAGTTGCTTTATTGAAACAAAACAGCTCAGGTATTCTGACAAGCCCGTTTATCGGGCAGCAATATATCTACACATTTATGTCGGGAAGTTTGCCCGGCAAAAGCTATACCGGGCATGCCCGGGTGTCAAAGGCGAGTCTGGACCTGCCCGGGCGTGTTTGGCTGCGGCCTGGCAAGTCGAGGCTGGGCGTGCCCGGGCGCTCTGGACGAGCCCTGGAAAGGCGATAGCGGGCATGCCCGGACGCTCTGGGCGAGCCCTGGAAAGGCGATAGCGGGCGTGCCCGGGAGGTTCGGGCGTGCCCGGGAACAGTGAGTCCGGGCATGCCCGGGAGAGGCGCGTCTGGCCGTGTTCTGGCCGGTGCAAGGCGATTGTGTGCATCCAGCGGTAACCACTACAATGTTGTAAAACTTAAAATATGTTGTGCAACTGTAACCACTTCACACAGGAATATTTGATGTTGCCTCTGCTTTCATTGACAATTTTCAAGAACAAGAAAGGGGAGTTGACCTTGCATGATGTTGTTAAAAACGAAGTGCTCTTGACTACTCTTTGCGCTATTTTTAAAGAGACTAGTTGTGCATACCATCGCTTGGCTGACAGGTTTAATCAAAAGACAACATGTTGAACTTCACAAACGTATTGCATATCTATTTGTGAATCTCAATGAGGATGTAAAATGAAGTGAACACAAGAAAAAAGGATATTTTATTACGGGTAGTTGATGTTCTTGCTGCTTTCATTATGGCTGTTGTTGTTGGTGTTTGTGCACTCCTTGTGTGTACTATTATATCTATTTTTATATTGCTTCAAGAAGTGTGATTAGATATAATTTTGTGTTCTTCCGTGTCGGTCACGCTTTATTATAAAGGGTCCTACTGCCGTACCATAAGAACATTAAATATCCTGTTGCTGCTTCTTCTTCTTCCATTAAAGAAAGATTAGTTTTTAAACAGGCATTGTTTTCATGAAACGGACACTAATTTTAGTTCCAAGTAAATTTATTATTATCTTTCCAACGAGACCATTTTTATTCTACAACAGCAGGAATCCTTTAGAATAGAGTGTGAGGACACACACACACACACACACACACTTCTCCTTTTAGTAATAGATGAGAAGTACTAAACAGTTTTTTTTCTCCCTCCCCCCCCCCAATTTCAGGTGGTTGGCTTTCCAGCTGCTTTCAGGTCTGAGTCAGGCCTGTGGCGTACATGTTGTTCATGGTGACATAAAGACTGAGAACGTGATGGTGACCAGTTGGGGATGGTTGCTGCTCACAGACTTTGCTGGCTTCAAGCCAGCGTATTTGCCTGAAGATAATCCAGCTGACTTTAATTTCTTTTTTGACACATCTCGCCGGCGCACTTGCTACCTGGCACCTGAACGTTTTGTGGATGGTGCAGCAATGGCTGGGGAAGGTCTTGGATCAGTCGGCGACGCTGGTGCCCGTGATGCTAGCACACCATTAGTTGATTTGGAGAGTGGAGGACCACGTCACCGGGGAGAGCTAACACCTGCCATGGACATATTTTCAACTGGTTTGTGAATTCCTAAAGAGTTGGTTTAATGATGATACATTGTATTTATTTTTTTATTTTTTTATTTTTTGTATACTGAATCGAGGCTCGTGAAAGAGCTAACATTTATTTCACAAACAAATCAACCAGACAAACAAAATATATAAAAAGTGGGAGCGGAAGACAAGATGGGGAGAGAAGGGAAAGCACACAAACACAACATTTGAGAGCAGGGAGAAGTGTGGGAGGGAGAGGGCTTGGGGGGAGGAGGCGTGGGAAGGGGGGGGGGGGGGAGATGTATAAAACAAAAGGGGACCGAAATTAGCGGGGGTAGAAAAGATCAAGGTTTTGGATGGGGGAAGACAAGAGATGGTGGTGAACAGCTGTTTTAAAGACCTGGAGGGTGGAGTAAGATTGAAGAGAGTGAGGGAGTTTGTTCCAGAGGCGGGAGAAAAGAGGAATGAAGGAATGAAGGAGTGAAGGTGAGCAGAAAGTCTTGATTTTGGCAGTTTAACCATTAGAGGGTTGCTGGCAGATCTTGTGCGACCTGTAGGAATATTTGGGGGACAATGCACAGAGAGAGCTGGGGGAGCAAGGCCGGAGAGGAGTCTGTAGAAGACGGAAAGACCACCAACCTGCCTGCGGTGAGTGAGTGAAAGGCCCTTGGAGTTAGCTTCATCGCGGGAGATTCCAATGATTCTGAACGCTTTGGTTTCAACAGCGTGAAGACGAGCTAGGTGTGAGGCAGGAGCACCAGACCAGAGGGGAGAGCAGTATTCCATAGAGCTGCAGATGAAAGCCTTGTAAGTGGTGAGGAGCTCAGGTGTACCAAGGAAGGACTTCGCATGACGGAGGATGCCCAGTCGGCGACTGGCTTTGGAGGCCAGATTTGAAATGTGGTTTTCCCAGGAAAGATCATGGCAGATAGTGAGACCCAAAAGATTGAGTGACAGAACTTCTTGGAGAGGATTATTCAGAAAGTGGATGGGAGGGTTGTCCAGTCGGTCGTTTCGGAGAGACATCGTAAGAGTGTGAGATTTGTCAGGATTGAAAGACATGTTCCATTTGTTTGCCCAGTCTGTGATTTTGTCCAGGTCTGCAGAGAGTGAGGAGGCTGCAGACTGCCGATCTGAGGGATGAGGAATGGAGCGACAGAGAGTAGAGTCGTCAGCAAAGAGATAGAGAGGATTTTCAAGAGAGTCAGAGAGATCATTGATGAAGACCAGAAAAAGCACAGGGCCCAGAACACTGCCTTGGGGAACTCCAGCCTGAACAGGAAGAGGAGATGAGAGAAACCCATTCAGGGCCACACGTTGACTACGACCAGAGAGGAAGTCTGCCAGCCATGCGTGGAGATTTCCATGGATACCAAAGGAGGAGAGTTTCGTGAGCAGAGCGGCGTGCCAGACTGTATCGAAGGCACGTGAAATGTCAAGGGAGACGGCTCTAATTTCCTGTTTGGCGTTGAGGACCTCCATCCATTGTTGAGAAAGCAGAAAGCAGAAGTATTGTAGCTTAAAAAGCTACAATGAGTTTTATTCATGGTTTTCATGTTTTCTGGAATTTATTTATTTTATTTATTTTAGTTTGTGGGTGCTTATGAAAGCATCTTATCATGCACGTTGAGGTTTTTGTTTTCATTCATTCATTTAGTCTTGTCACTTGAAACCTTTTGATTGGCATGATTTTCTGGCATGATCGCTCATGGAATGGAATTGAATGCACTCTGAAACTTCAAATGCGCATGCTCTTGCAAGACCTGAATGTGTGTTGGTAGGTTTCTGATAATTAAGCTGCAGTCAATGGTGCAATCAATGCTCACCATTCCTCATCAATATTTTACATTGATGAAGTGCTTTGAGGTATCTTAAAAGAGACATCTTAAAGTTATTTTTGAATACCTTCAATCTGAAGTGTTCTTTGTAAATAGATGTGTTAAATTCCATACGTAACAAAGGCATGTTAAAAAGAGGGAGAATTGCTTTGCATTACATGTCCCCTCCCAAGTTTCAGTTCACTATGTTCAAGGGGTAAGGGGGAAAAGGCTGGAAAACGACCCTTCTATATATAATATGTGATATTTTCTAATAGTCAGGGCCCTGAGGGATATTTTGGTTCAAATTCTTCCAAAAGCATCAAATTTGGCGCAGATGTTGCCCATGCCATACTCTTTCGATTTTTGACGGGCGCCAAGGTCGGTATGATCCGGGGACCATACCGGTCCATCCCGCCATGTCACCTGACCTATGACGTCATAATTAGGATATGCATCCAATCACATGGCGTACTATAAGTGGTCAAAGTTCAAAATGAATCGATCGAAAAATGAAGGCAGGGATCCATTTTTAAGGTTTTCATAAAATCCAATATGGCCGCCAGGTCACATGACCTATGACGTCATATTTATGACATGTATACAATCATGTATACATGAACCCGGATCATGATCGCACAAAAATTAAACACAAGGATATGGCATACAGTTCATAAAACATCAAAATTCGTACCTTTGTAATATTAGACTGATGAACTGCATATAAAAAAAAATAACCACCTTTAGAGGCCATTTTTCCCCGCAAGCGGGGGTTGGCCTTTTTCGGGAACCGTGGTTGTTGTTGTTTTTCGGTCCCCTTTTTGAAGCAATGTTTTACGGCCGGATGCCCTTCCTGACGCCAACCCTTTTTGCCACCTTTTTTTTTTTTTTTTTTTTTTTTTTTTTTTTTTTTTTTTTTTTTTGTATACAAGATCGAGGCTCGTGAAAGAGCAAACATTAATCACACAAAAAGACAAACCGACACACAAAACACAAAAAACAAGGGGAGCGGCAGACAAGATGGGGAGAGAGGGGGGAGGACACAAAAGAGAGGGGGAAGAAGGGGAAGGACACAAACACAACATTTGAGAGCAGGGACATCGGACAAACAGGTTTAACGACAAACAGGGAATTACCAGTGAACTGGTCCTCAATTAGCCGACCTCGGAAGGATGACAGGCTGAGTCAACCCCCCTGGCGTTAATTCAGCGATCGACCGGGATTCGAACCCAGGATCCTAGGATCCTAAGCTGGCACCCTAGCCGCTAGCCCAACACCAGGGTTTGCCAGGATCCTAGGATCCTAAGCTGGCACCCTAGCCGCAACACCCAACACCAGGGTGCATCATATGCACCAAATTTGGTGCATATGATGAACTGCATATGCCTGAAAATTAGGAAATAGACATGTAAATATTTCTTCTAATTGTCAAAAATAAGGTCAGAGTTCGATTACCCAACCCAGAAACATAAAATGGTGAACCTCGCGTAAATCTTGACAAAAAACTCAAAAACCGACATGTTTGACAAAAAATGACCTTTAAGATGACCTTGAGGGTTGACCTTGACCTCGAATCATCAAAATAACATCATTAATGGATTCCTCGACCTCGAAAACCCCTGAAAAGTGGTATCATACATGATTCCAACCCTTTTGGTTATTTAACTGATTTTCCTCTAATCTGGGTGGCGGCCATTTAGTATTTCGCCAATATGGGGCCCCCGGGGGGGGGGGGGGCGCCCGTCTTGGCACCCGTCAAAAATCGAAAGAGTATGGCATGGGCAACATCTGGGCCAAATTTGGTGCTTTTGGAAGAATTTGAACCAAACGGCCCCAAAATATCCCTAAGGGCCCTGACTCTGTTCAAAAGGGTATAAACTCTGAAAAATTGGTGAAATGCCCCAAAACCGAAACTTGTTCTTTATCTTCTCATAATAAAGCTACGTACCCAGTTTTAGTTGAATATGTTGAAGGGTATGGGAAAAAGTGCAGAAAACCACAGATGGGACGGACAGACAGACGGAGAGTCATTAACATATTTTATGGAGAGTTCTTTACAATGAGCCATGTCTCAATTTTTCTATTCAGCGCTTTCGGAGATATAGTGGTGCAAAGTTTCTCGGTTTTTCCAAGATGGCGGCCGAACCACGTGACATATGACGTCATGATTATCATTTAAAAAATTCTACAGGTGGAGGTGCACCTATGGTGAAAATTTCCTGTCAATCGGACCAACGGTTGCAGAGAAAATCATATTTATTCTGTGTGGACAAACGCAAACAAATGGGCTCAAATGCAGTACTCTCTCCTCTGGTGAGGGTAATAACTCCAAACAGTAAACATACCTGGGAAGAAGGAAGAAAAACGAGGAACACTGAGACAAATAATTTTCACACTTTCTATCCGAGGACAGGCCATGTCAGACCATGAACATTATGAAACAAACGAAACAAATAGCACAAACAACGAACAAATTAACATGAACTATTGCACGAGATACAACAACATCACCGAGACAAGACACAACAACATAAAACGCGACAAATCCGTTTCGGAAAACTCAGCTTTAGTGAGGTGGAAATGGAGAGCTCAGATTTTAACAGGCATGTGCAGAAAACCTTGAATCGGAAGTGATTTTGATTCCCGGAATGTCTCTCCTGTTAGGACATTTGTTGTTACAGAAGACAGACAACATAATATGATGCTATTATGCTTGAAGAGAATCATTGATGTTCCAATCTCCTGCCTCTTTCTACTAATGTCAAACTTCTCAGTAACATTCTTTTGTTGTTGGCATTATCACAGGCTGTGTTATTGCCGAGCTCTTCATGGAAGGAACCCCACCATTCGACTTGTCCCAGCTGCTGGCATACCGCAAGGGCGATTTGAATCTTGACATGGCTCTGAAAAAGATCGATGATGATGACATTAGACAGCTGGTAAGATGATTTAAAAAATACTTATTGTTGGATAATTTTGTCATTGTCAAGCCACGCATGCCTTAGGTAGGTGTTGGGCTAATGTAAGTGTTAACATTTTATTTGATTTTTGCTTTTGCTTCAAAATAGGTTGATTAAGTACCGTACTTGAATGAGTGAAGGAGATGTAACAGTCCAAGGCATCCAGCTCAACTTGCCAATCAGTCAAACATGTCGTCGGACTCTCTCATCTCTCACTGCTTCTTACCAACTTTGACGAGGCACAACAAATAAAGAATGCAATGTAAGCGGCAAGTCATGCCCATTTTTGGTAACACTTTTTTTTTGACTAAAGCGACCCTGCTGATTATGAAAATCACTGTTGCCAAGCTGGATTTTTATCCAGAAGCTCACAATTCAAAATGGCAGAAAAGATAACCACCAAAAGAAATGAATCCATATCTCAGCTTGTACTGATGATATCGTCCAAACACGTCTGAGATATGGTTGTGGACTCACGCACCCACGGACGGATGGAGGAGACCCAATCCATAAGCCCCCATTTCAGACTAAACCCAACGGGGGCGAATAGGGAAACAAACAAAAAACAAAAGGATGACATTAGATAAATAAACTATGGAAACAACTTTAAAAAGTTAAACAAATAAAGCAATTTAAATAGCAGATTAATAATAATAATTAATATATATATTGTTACGGATCCGGGGGACGGCACTCCCGTTAGCAAGGGGGGGGTTAATCCCCTTGTCCTGTTAAGCTGGCCATACGCCGGTCCTGGAAGTATGACGTCAGTTCCGGTCGGTGGTAAGTACGGTTGTAAGCCCAATCCGTCTTACTACCTAATTACTACCACCGGCCGTAAGCGAGGAGATACTCCCACCCGGGCCGCAGCGTGAATGGATGTGCCGAGCGAAGCGAGCTGCGACTCGGGCCGTTAACAAAAGACTAAACCCGACTCCGAGCGTTGGCCGAATCGTGCCACAGGTACTCAATTGGGAAAGGACTAAAGCGATCGGGGAAAGAAGAAACCAAAAGGGTAAGAAAGAACACAGGTTTATTCACTATCTACAAGAGGAAACGAAATGCAAAAATATACAAGTAGGAAGAAGCAGATACACAGGGCAGCCTTAAAAACAGTCTTATATTATCATACGCCCAGACAGAACAAACAGACTTATACGAATAGGGAATGGCAGGAAGAAATGGCTGGAAGAAATGGCTGGAAGAATGAGAAGGTTCAGGTAGGTAGCAGGGAGGAAGGTCCGGGCCGATGCACAGCGTCGAGTTCCGCTCCAGTCCACGCTCCGGTCCACGCTCCCGGCTTGCGACGAACAGCCAGCGGCAGCTCCGCGTCCCGTTCGCACACGGTCGGACAATGTTAATCAACGGCCGTATTGTCGCCGTCACGGACCCACTCTTCTGCTGTACGATTCAGCTGTATGCTCATCTGGTACCTCGTATCTCGGACCTTTCGCACTCATCTGGTGGCAGTCCCTCCCAGCCGCTTTTATTGGACGTTCCTGTATCCAGCCGCCGGCTCCTAGGATACGCCTACCGGTTGGCTCACCTCGGCCCTGGTTGGCCTGCGAGGACTCGCTGGCTCCACCTCTTGAGGGGACATTGACAGGCCACGCCTCGTTCCTGGCGCTCGAACCCACTCCTTCCCCTTTTCCTCCAGATTACCGCGTGTTCAATGGCGCCTTGTGGGCGAGCGCTAAGGCGGCTGCGGCTGGCAGAGGCGCGCACTTAGTTGGAGGGCGGCTATTGCCGCAAAATGAATGTGGTTGCAAGGGGGCCTAGGTTATTTGATTAATGCAACGTAGATTCAACTATTGGGAACAGATCCTTAACTAAAACACATAATAATGAGATAACTACAGAGAGGTCCTATGGTGTTCTACGTGTTGTACATGGACTAACTAGGGTGCGATATTTAATATTAGCCAAATAATGGGGATATTTACAGGGGATTATTTATAAGGGAATTATTACAAATATTTACATGTGAAGGGTTCTCAAAACCGCAACAATATATATATATATATATATAAATATATATATATATTGTTGCGGATTCGGGGGTCGGCTCTCCCCTTATCAAGGGGGGGGGGGGGGGTTAATCCCCTTGTCCTTTTAAGCTGGCCGTCCCGAGTCCTGGAAGCGACAACGCTCCTCCCGGTCGGTCTTGGGTAGGGTGATTGGTCAATTTGGTTCCCAAATACCTAATTACCAACACCGACCGCGACCAGGGAAATAACTCACGCTCGAACCACGGACGTGATGGTAAATGCAGAGCGGTTAGCAGTCCGCGATCCGAGCCGTTAACAAATGACTAACCCGATTATAGCGGTTCCGAAATCGTGCCACAGGTACTCAATGGAAAGAAAGGACGGAGGCGATCGGATTAGGGAAAAACCAAGAAATAACAAGGTGATTTATTTACAATCAAGAAGAAGAGGAAAGGAAAGAATGTACAGGAAGGAGAAGAAGGAGCAGGACACAGGGCAGGCTTAACTATACAGTCTTAACTTACAACCCCGGACAAGCATACACACTCACACGGGATGGTAGCGGGTAGGGGGGAAGGTCCAGGTAGATGTCCAGGCTCCTTGTCCGGTCCAGACTCGTGCCGTGGTGGTGATGGAGAAAGGCAGAAGGCCGGCAGCGCGCCGCGTGTCGTTGACCGCGAGCGGACCTTACATATATCGGGGGGACTGGGATGCGGCGTACGTAATAAACGTATATCGTGCCAAACGCTCTCTCTCTCTCGATCAATGTTCGTAGGCAAAAGGCAGTTCGTGGCGCAGTCCGTATCAAAAGGCTTTGCCACGATGAGACGTTTCCGCGCAGTCTGTGCAAAAAGGAGTCCCCCAGCGCAGCCCTTGGAAAGAAGTCCGTAAAAGGGCTTTTCGCTCGCGCTTATATAACGCGCTTTCAGATCAATCCGCACGCTTGGAAACCACGCCCGCCAGCGAGCTCACCTCAGCCCTGGTTGGCTGGTAAGGGCTTACCGGCTCCGCCTTTAATGGCTGGTTGACAGGGCCACACCTTGTCCTTGGCGCTCCACCCCCTTCTTCCTCGAGCTTGACCGCGTGGTTAATGGCGGCGCCTGAGCGAACGCTAACCAAGGCGTGTAACAGAATTGGGAGAGAGAGGTTGGCAAAATGGCTGGAATGGATTGGGACCTATTCTTATTTAATTGATGCAACGCAGATTCAACTATTGGGAACACGGCCTTATCTGAAACACATAATAATGAAATAACTGGGATTTCTAAGGTGACCTACGTGTTGCTGTGGCCTCACTATGGGTGCTACCTTTGACCTTTTAACGATGAGAATTATTTACAAGTATTTGCACAAGTGATGGTTCTAAAACCGCAACACTGCACCCTCCCTTTTTCCAGGCCCGGCCCAGGCCGAAACAAAAGGGCCAACTTTTAACTTAGTGTGACACTTAGGTGTGGTTACCCTCTACTTTTAACCTCACCCTGAGTGCGACAGTTTTTACACTAAATATGTCCCGCCTGCTGCGTTGCATCCTACCTAACTGACTCATGCCCACAGACTAACCGAATTGCGGAATTATTTTGAAACTACATATTTAAGCCGATGGGGAGCATTATTTACAAAAAACACTACTAATTATTTACACTGCAACCCAGGACCTGTCTTTTGTGGGAACAAGCAAAACTTTTGAAAAGAGGAAAATCACTGCACTGCACTGCACCGAAACACCATACCCACATGCACCAATAAACAAAAGGCACGAAAAGCACCATCCAAGCACCAAAATACAAAAAATGCAGGAAAAGCACGAAGCATGAAAATGCACCAAAAAAATGAAAATGCACAAAGCACATTTCAAAAAATAATAAATGATGCCTTGTCCTTGCTTGTCTGCTGGGCCGATGCTTCTGGCTGTCTTCTTGCTTGCTGTCTATTTAATAAAAAGGATTGCACCAACCGTGTCCGTCTTTTATTTATGGCCAGCAGGGCCAACTCAGGTGGTCCACCGCTGGGCATAGGTGCCACTTAAACCCGTGGTCCGCTGGCAGCAATAGTCCGCTCCAGCCAAATGCCAGGCCACAGAACGTGTGGTCCATATGTGCTGCCAGGCCACAGAACGTGTGGTCCATAAGTGGTGTACCAGTGCAGGCAGGCAGGCAGCAAGGGTGCGGGCGCACAACTGCAGCACCTGCACACTTTCCCTCGGGCACAAAAGAGCAATGGTCCGTGAGTGGGGAAGGAAGGACAAGCAGATCAGCAGGCAGGGGCGCAAGGAAACACATCAAAACCAGGTAATGCAGACATGAAGGGCGCGGGAGAGCGAGCTGAGAAAGCTCGTCCCTAGCGTACGTCCCCCCCATGTCACCTACCCTACCCTTGCCCTTACCCGTATTTACACAATTTACAAATTCGTCGCTATCGTCCTGTCTTTCCCATTCCCTCTAATACCAAATTCGTCCCCAATCCCTCCCAAGAAGGAAGGGATGGAATGTTAACACAATGTCAACCCCACGTCATGATGCGTCTTTCATTCCAAATGTCTGCACAAACCTGGTGTGGAGTCTTATCACCTAGGTGAGTGGATGTGGATGGTGCGAAGAGACTTTCATCCTATCTATCCTTCTAAATGACATTAACACTTTACACTACCCGGGGTCTTGCCCTGCCAATCCATTGGCCATCATTACTCTATGTGGTTCTAAAAACCAATTCCCATTGCACATACTGTGGCGCTCTCCAATTTGAGGTCTCACTCCCCTGATTTTTCTTATCTGTGCCCTTGCACGATTTCAGGGCGGGGTTGTGTGGCTCACCAGCAGGTCCGCTCACCTGCACACCTCCGCCACTGAACGTCGCCACCCGAGCTTACCTGCTCCTCACCCTAACCTGGGGAATGCCCTCTGGCTCTCTCACCCCGCTACCGCCCTCTATGGCGTCGGGCTACCCGGGTCCTTCTCTGGATCCTCGGGCCCCATTGAACTCTAACTGGCTCCCAGAGCCTACCTGCGGCCTCATCTGGCCGACAGACTACCAGCGGCGGAGTGCTCAACTAACCATACACACTAATAGGCCACACGCCCAGCCATTCCACATACTCCTGCACCCATAAAAACACTTATTTTCCACACCCAGCACCAAAGATGTCAATATCCAACCACAATTTACCGACTCCCTCTACCTACTTTTAAACTGCCCTCCCCGGGTACTCGTGAAGTGCTCCATCCTTCCCCCATCCACTCCTTCGCGCCATCCACTCCACTCCACTCATTCCACAATACTCCACACCATTCATTCCACACACCTGTACTTCACTTGCACACCATGCAAGCCAATGCACTCATCCACAATACTCCGTTCATACACTTTCACACACACACACACACACACACACATCCTTCTCGAGCATTGCCTCTCAATTCTTAATTTCATCCGCAACTTAAAGCTCATACACACAGCATCATTGAAACTAACTATTTCCCCTCTAAAACTCGTGCTTCCCGTCATCCCTTTATACAACTGCACTCCCTCGTCATTATCATCCAACTAATCTGACTACGTCCCCACTACAGGTACAATTGTCACTACTTAACTCTCAAGTCACCGATG
This sequence comes from Myxine glutinosa, assembly GCF_964187855.1. Taxonomy (NCBI): domain Eukaryota; kingdom Metazoa; phylum Chordata; class Myxini; order Myxiniformes; family Myxinidae; genus Myxine; species Myxine glutinosa. Next base: position 77,127 of record NW_027616944.1, read on the forward strand.
GTCATCTTTCTAAATTCCTAACATTTATCCTAACCCTCCCGGGCTAGTTTGTACTGCCACCCCATAATCCTATAGCTCCTTTGCCCGAATGGATGTGAGGGATGGTAGAGCCACCATCCCTCTACATTGGGCATCGGGCATCACGTGAAAAAGCTGAATGCCTCAACTCTGTGTTTGCCTCTAAATCTTGTGTCCAAAACCCATCCCTCTCTGTACCCACCATACCCAGTCGTACCCAGTTGCTCCTGGACTCTGTGTCCTTTCCTCCTGACAAGGTGGAAAAGTTTCTGTCAACCCTCGACTCTGATTCTGCAACTGGACCTGACGGCATCAGCCCACGGGTCCTAAAATCCTGTTCTTCCGCTCTTTCACTCCCTCTCTCTGTTCTCCTCTCCCTCTCTTTTGCTCAAGGTCATCTTCCATCTGCTTGGAAATCTGCCAACATCACCGCTTTGCACAATAAAGGTGCAAAAACAGATCCCAGCAACTACAGACCAATCAGCCTTCTCCCAATTATCAGCAAAGCCATGGAATCCATCATTGCTTCAGATATGAAATCTTTCCTCTTCTCCAATGGCTTGATCTCTGATCATCAATTTGGTTTCAGACCTGGACACTCCACTCTGGACATGCTGCTTCTGCTTTCTCAACAATGGATGGAGGTCCTCAATGCCAAACAGGAAATTAGAGCAGTCTCCCTTGACATTTCACGTGCCTTCGATACGGTCTGGCACCCCGCTCTGCTCACCAAACTCTCCTCTTTTGGTATCCATGGAAATCTCCACGCATGGCTGGCGGACTTCCTCTCTAGTCATAGTCAACGTGTGGCCCTGAATGGGCTTCTCTCATCTCCTCTTCCTGTTCAGGCTGGAGTTCCCCAAGGCAGTGTTCTGGGCCCTGTGCTTTTTCTGGTCTTCATCAATGATCTCTCTGACTCTCTTGAAAATCCTCTCTATCTCTTTGCTGATGACTCTACTCTCTGTCGCTCCATTCTTCATCCCTCAGATCGGCAGTCTGCAGCCTCCTCACTCTCTGCAGACCTGGACAAAATCACAGACTGGGCAAACAAGTGGAACATGTCTTTCAATCCTGACAAATCTCACACTCTTACGATGTCTCTCCGAAAAGACCAACTGGACAACCCTCCCATCCACTTTCTGAATAATCCTCTCCAAGAAGTTCTGTCACTCAAGCGTTTGGGTCTCACTATCTGCCATGATCTTTCCTGGGAAAACCACATTTCAAATCTGGCCTCCAAAGCCAGTCGCCGACTGGGCATCCTCCGTCGTGCGAAGTCCTTCCTTGGCACACCTGAGCTCCTCACCACATACAAGGCTTTCATCCGCAGCTCAATGCAATACTGCTCTCCCCTCTGGGCTGGTGCTCCTGCCTCACACCTAGCTCGTCTTCACGCTGTTGAAACCAAAGCATTCAGAATCATTGGAATGTCCCGCGATGAAGCTAACTCCAAGGGCCTCTCACTCACTCACCGCAGGCCAGTTGGTGGTCTTTTCGTCTTCTACCGACTCCTCTCTGGCCTTGCCCCCCAGCTCTCTCTGGGCTCTGTCCCGCAAATATTCCTACAGGTCGCACAAGAGCTGCCTGCAACCCTCTTATGGTTAAACTGCCAAAATCAAGACTCTCTGCTCACCTTCACTCCTTCATTCCTCTTTTCTCCCGCCTCTGGAACAAACTCCCTCACTCTCTTCAATCCCACTCCACCCTCCAGGTCTTTAAAACAGCTGTTCACCACCATCTCTTATCTTCCCCCATCCAAAACCTTGATCTTTTCTACCCCCGCTAATTTCACCCCAATTCCACTTTTTTGAAATACCAACTTCTGTCCTGGAAGTCCTTGGTGTTCTTGTGTTTTGTACTTCTCCCTCCCCCCCCCCCCCCCCTTCCCACGCTTCCTTCCCCCGGGCCCTCTCCCTTCCACGCATCTCCCTGCTCTCAGATGTTGTGTTTGTGTGCTTCCCCATCTCTCCCCATCTTGTCTTCCGCTCCCTCTTTTTATATGTTTTGTTTGTCTGGTTGATTTGTTTGTGAGATAAATGTTAGCTCTTTACGAGCCTCGATCCAGTTTATAAAAAAAAAAAAAAAAAAAATCTCCCACTATCACCCCCCAGTCCTCTTGCACTATGAGCCCCTGTCATGTGAGGTACTGGGTCCCACCTCGGCGTCTAAAGCCGATGCGATCCATGAGCGCGCCTGCTCGCCGGTGTAGGGTCTTAACCGGTCGGTGTGGACGATCCGAGGGAGGGCTCGTGGCCCCATATTGATCTTAACGACCACATCACAGACTTGCGACAGGACGACCCCCAGGCCTTGCCAGGGAGAGGAGTTTTGGGCACCTACCCCTTCCGCCACCGGGGATTGAAGAACCAAATCTTCATCCCCGGAGCGTACTGACTCCCCTGGCTCCGGTGGTGGTGCCTGCACTTCATCTTGGCCCCTGCCAGCTGGAGCTGGCGGTGGCGAAGGCATGGACCATCTCCATGCCTTCTTCTAAGTGACGTACATAGCCCTTCCTCGGTGGGATAGCCATGGTGTCTGGCACGGGACCGCATAGCAAGTCGGCGGGAGCCTGCAACTCCCGCCCATACATAAGCAGCGCCACATGCATGCACTGCATGCGGTGGCCCCGTGCTGGCTGGTTCGGTAGGCCATTAACAAATACGGGAGATGTTCGTCCCAGTCATCCTGACGGGTGGTGGTGAACAATGCCAGTTATTGGATCAATGTTCGATTGAACCGTTCCACCAATCCCGTCAGATTGTGGCCGCAAGGGCGTTGTCCGTGTCTTTCTAATTGACAGGAGTCTGCACACATCTTTTAGCAATTGAGTTTCAAAATTTTGACCCTGGTCGGTGTGCAGCTCCTGTGGAATCCCATGCCGACATACAAATCCTTCCACAAAGGCCTGTGCCACCACCCCGGCTTCTTGGTTGGGGAGGGCATAGGCCTCCGGCCACTTGGTGAAATAGTCCATTACAACAAGGATGTATTTATTACCTTGGTGGGTGCGGCGGAAGTGGTCCTAGAATATCCATAGCCACCCGCTCAAGGGGGGCCCCCACCTGGTGTAATTGAAGGGGGGCCCTCATCCTCCGTGCTGGTCCCTTTTTAGCAGTCCAGGCATCGCATCTCCGACACCAGTCCTGTATATCGCGCCCCATATTAACCCAATAGAACCTTCGGCGGACCCGAGATGTAGTCTTTGTCCTGCCCAAATGGCCGCCGGAGCGGGTACCCTGCACCTGCTGTAATATGATGTTCCTAAATTTGTCTGGGGCTATCACCAGCCAGGAAGTTCTCTCAGAGGGAACCTCCACCCACTTGCGATACAAGATGTTACCTTTCAATTCCAGGGTTTGCCACTGAGCCCAATATGCCTTTGTTGGTGCCCCGAGGGGGGTGACCTCTTCCCCATTAGGTCTTTGCCCCAATCAAACCCATTCGTACACCGGTCACAGGACGGGGTCCTCCCGTTGGGCCGTGCTCCAAGCCAATGTGCCAAATTCTTCATCCGCGGTTAGTGGCAAAATTGGCCCTCTCACCCGGGTTGCACGGACTACGAGGGTAGGGGTGGAATCGCCCAATTGTTCCCTCTCCTCGTGTCTCGCACAAGATTTGCAGTTTTCCCCCAAACAAGGACGCCGAGAGAGTGCATCGGCATTCCCATGGGCCTTCCTGGCCCTATGGGTCACACTGAAATCGTACTGCTGCAACTTTTCCAACCACCTTGCAATTTGGCCCTCCGGTTCCTTGAACCGAAGGAGCCATTGCAAGGAGGAATGGTCAGTTCGAACCAGAAATTTCCGCCCGTACATGTACGGGTGGAAATGGCTCATGGCAGCCAGCATAGCCAATAGTTTCTTGCGAGTGACGCAATAATTTCGCTCGGGCCTACTCATGGCCCGACTATAATATGCGATCACCCTCTCCACGCCCTCCTGTGTCTGAGACAAAACTGCGCCCAATCCTTCCTGGCTTGCATCCGTGTCCAGGGTAAATGTCCCGTCACTAGTGGGGTACGCTAGAATGGGTGCGGATGTCAAACACCCCTTCAATGCTAGGAAGGCCTCTTGGCACTCCCTTGTCCAATTAAATCTCGTCCCCTTCTCCGTAAGCCGGTGGAGGGGCTGGGCCAACTCTGCAAATTTTGCCACAAAACGCCGGTAGTAGGAGCAGAGTCCCAAAAATCCCTGCACCTCCTTGATGGTACGTGGTGCGGGCCACTCCTCCACCGCTGTAATTTTGCGTGGGTCTGTTTTTACCTCCTCGCGACCGATAACGTGACCTAGATGGGCCACCTCTCTTGCGACAAAGTACATTTGCTCGGACTCAGCTTCAACCCTGCCTGTCTGAGGCACCCAAACACCTGGTCCAAATTAGCTATGGCTTGGGGAAATGTTTTAGCATGCACCAGGACGTCATCCAGGTACACCAGGCATGATTGCCATGGCATGCCGCCTCGTACATGCTCCATCAGTCGTTCAAAGGTGGCGGGGGCGTTACACAAACCAAACGGCATCACAGTGAACTGATCCACTCCTTACCTGTGGAAAATGCCGTTTTCTCCTTCCCTGCCCTATCCATCTCCACCTGCCAATACCCACTCTTGAGGTCCAAAGTTGAAAACCAATTTGAGCCCGCAACGGCATCGAGGGTGTCATCAATTCTTGGCAGGGGCTATGAGTCTTTGAGTGTCACGTTGTTTAGCTGGCGATAGTCCACGCAGAAATGCGTGGTCCCATCTTTCTTTTTGACCAGCACAACAGGGGACATCCAGGGGCTTCCCGAGGGCTCGATGATACCTGCATCGAGCATTTTTTCTACCTGCTCGTCAGCTTCCTCCCTCTTGCTCCAAGTGAGCCGTCGGGCGGGCTGACGAATAGGCCCGGCCTCACCGGTGTGGATCTGATGTTTCACCAGGCCCGTACGTCCAATATCCTCGGAGGACAAGAAGATATCCAAATGGGATTCAATTAATTTATGTAAGGCCTCCCTCTGGGTACCCTCCAACTCTACACTACTCCGATTTACCATCTCGCAAATGGGCTCGGGCCAATTCCTAGTACTTTTTGAAGGCTCCCTCTGGGGCCGGCTCGGCTGGACGTTCTCGTCCCTCACTGGCGCGACTTCGTTAACTGGGGTGCAGCCGGCTATCTTCGTGCCCATTACTATCGTGCGTGGTTCTGCACTAATATTTATTACCCGGACGGCCACGACCGGCCGGTCCGTTTTTACGAGGGTACGGCCCATGATTAAACCCGGGATGGACTGCGCTGCCACCGGTTCGACTAGGCCGCAGGACTCCTGCCATGTTGGGCGAGCTAACCATCGGGCCGGCACGATGGCCTCGGCCCTCGGAGGGATGGTCACGGCCTCAGAAGCCTCCAGCTCCGTCCTCTCGGCCATGCTCACCCCATCCAATGGTAGCTCCTCTACTCCCACTTGCAGGATCCCCCGGCACAAATCGATTTTACAACCGCTGGCAGTCAATAAATCCAACCCCATTGAGCATGGGTCGCACACCTCCGCCTCCCAAACTTCTATCTCCCTCTTTACAGACCCTAACTTGAGGGTTACAAAACCACGCCCTATGATCGGGGCCGTTACCCCGGTAGCCAACTGCAAACTATAATTTTCCAGACGCTGGATTTTATCCCAGCCGTCTGCACTCGAATTAAGGATCACAGGTCTGATGATCGTGGCGCTAGCTCCTGTGTCCACTATGGCGTCTACCCCCACGCCGGCAATTTTGCACCGAATTGTTAGGCTACCTGTACCAATTTGGCCACAATGAATGACCTGTCGCGTCAATGAGGGCGCCTCACCATCCCCTACTGCCGAACACGGCCCTGTATGTTCGGCACATTCTAGTTTCCCGGGTCCTGGCGGGGGGGTGTCTGGGGTCGGCTAACCCGACCCGTACGAGGTGGAGTTGATGGTTCCGGCTGCCGGAGTCCATCCCGGCGCGGAGCTCGACAATCTCGCGCCCGGTGACCCAGCCGGCTACAATTATAGCACCTCACCTGGTAAGGTGCTTGCCTCCGGAATTCCAAACTCCCCCCCCCTGAAAGTCCGAATCGGGGCATTTGCCCGTTGCCTACCGGGGGCCACCTCCGGAGCCGCCTGCCATGGTCCGGGTCCCGCCAGGCGCTGGTTCACCAGCCTCCGGACCATGCTCTCCAGGTCAGGGCCCCCCTTCGGGGACGGGCCCCCTAGGGCGCTGCTTCCCAACGGGCCGCAGCGTCGGCCGCCTGGCTCAAGGTCCGCGGGCGCCACATGGCGAGTTGTTGCCGAAGCTCGGGGTCCGGGAAGGCCTGGATAAAATGGTCCAGCGCCAGGCTTTCCTGGGAGGCCGCCGCCATGTCTGCGTGTGTGATCGCTACTGCGCGGCGAATGTCATGGGCAAGCTCCCCGATGGTCTCCTGGGGCTTTCGTTTTTGCACCGCGAGCTGAGCTTTAACAAGCTCGCTCTGCTGTTCAATTCCGAATCTGTTAATTTAGGCCATGCGGAGGGCTGGCAGGGTGAAAGCACCCGGTGGTAAAGCTGTCAGCACCTCCGCCGCCGCGCCGCGCAGTGCCCCCACAAGGTGTACTCCACCTTTATCCGGATTCCAACCGTTACCTCTACACACATGTTCGAACTGCGCCAGGTACGCCCTCAAATCACTCTTGCCGTCATACGACGCAAGTGGAATCTTATGGCCGCCCGAAGGCCAGACCCCGTGCGTCGCTCCTTGTGAGGTTAGCGCGGGGCCGAACCGTTTGGGCCCCCACAGTACACTATCCTCGGGGGGGCTCGCGTGCGTCCCCCGTCCCTCTAAAGACTGCCCCTGTCGGTGTCGATGCTTGGGTCGCCTCCTTGCAACCCGCTACCCACTCCATACCCGCACATCCCGGCTCACCAACGCCTCTCACACTCCCCATGGTCGGACGTCCTTGCACACACTCTCTTTCCACACACTCCGGACCAGTCGCACACCTTACCATTGTCCTCTCACGAACGCCCGGGTCTATACCAACCCCCAAGCTCGCTGAACCTCCCCTCACACCATATGCATTTCCGATCATATCGCCACTCACCTCGGCGTTTCTTCCTCTTTGCTCCTCCTCCGCCCCACCTGCAAACTCTTTATTTGGTTAGCAAGTACGTCATCACGATGTGAGCACAGACCTTGCACCAATTCCATCACCTCCTCCTTTATTTCCTTCTTAGTCTCCCTCCGTCTCTTTTTAATTTCACTCACCCCCTCCTCCACTTTCTCGAACTTTTGTTTCACCTCTTCTATCTCCCGTTGCGCCCCTACAATTTCTTCTTCTAAGGCCACCTTGGTCATCTCTATATGCCTCCTCACTTCTCGTTCTCTCGCCCCCAACGTCTCTACCACCTCATCCAACCTCTCTGTCAGCCCCTCGTACACCATCTGACATTCTTTCTTTGTCGCCGTTAGTTCTTTCTTGATTTCCCTTTGTGCTGCTTTCAGCCCCCCTATCACGTCTGTGTTCCTACTTACTTGCTCCCCTAACTCCTTTTGTCCCACTGTCAGCTGCTCTACTCCTCACGTCAAATCCTCTATACCCCCCTGTAACCTAGCCGTACTCTTTCTCACCTCTTTCTCCACGCGCTCCTCACCCCGCTTTACCTCGTTGCGCACCCCTCCTACCTCTTCGCTCACCCCGCGCCTTATATCCTCCCTCATCTCTCCCATTTCTTTCTTAGATGCCGCCCTCATTTGTTCCAATTCGTTCTTCTGGGCGTCCAATTTGCTTTCCAGCCCGTTCCTTACCTCCTCTATCTGATCCCCCATCTGTTTGATTTCCCGGGTGGATTGATCCCCCATCTCCCTCAATTTGCCTCCCATCTTGTTTTCTAACCCTGTTAACCCATTCTTCACCCCTTCCATTTGGTTCTCCTGAGTGGCCATTCTATTTTCCAATCCCATTAACCCGTCCTTCATTTCCTTCATTTGGCTACCCACGTCCTCCAATTGGCCTCCTAATTTGTTTTCTACTCCTCCCAATTTGCTGTCTAATCCCCCCAATTTGACTTCTAACCCCCCAATTTGACTTCCCAATTGCTCCCCCATTCTATGTTCCAAATTGCTCAACCCGTCTCTCAATCCCCCCATTTGACTTCCCAATTGCTCAATTTGGTTTCCCAACCCCATTTGCATGGCTGCCTGCAGCTGCGCAATGAGGTCCTGGATATTCATCCCTCCCATCTGCGCAGCGGGCGCGGCCCTCGTCGCCATGTGCGAGGCGCCGCCATTTTGTGCGCCTGCAACCCCCACTACTGCACCTTCTTCATTCTCCTCCTCCATCTCTCCCACTTCTTCCCTGGGGTCCTGGGTTAATTCTACCCCTACCTCTACCTCTTCCTTTTCCCCCACCGGCATCCGATCGTCTTGATTATCCATGGCACGATTTAAAATTTAGATGTTATAATAAAATTTCGGCCGCTCGTAATTTCGACCCAATTATTATTTTTTTTTTCAAAAGATAAAAAATTTGGTTCGGGTCCAATCCCACTCCTGACACCAATTGTTGCAGATTCGGGGGTCGGCTCTCCCCTTATCAAGGGGGGGGGGGGGGGTAATCCCCTTGTCCTAAGCTGGCTGTCCCGAGTCCTGGAAGCCACAACGCTCCTCCCGGTCGGTCTTGGGTGGGGTGATTGGTCAATTTTGGTCCCAAATACCTAATTACCAACACCGACCACAAGCAGGGAAATAACTCCCGCTCGAACCACGGACGTGATGGTAAATGCCGAGCGGTTAGCAGTCCGCGATCCGAGCCGTTAACAAATGACTAACCCGATTATAGCGGTTCCAAAATCGTGCCATAGGCACTCAATGGAAAGAAAGGACGGAGGCGATCGGATTAGGGAAAACCAAGAAATAGCAAGGTGATTTATTTACAATCAAGAAGAAGAGGAAACGAAAGGAATATACAAGGAAGAAGAAGGAGCAGGACACAGGGCAGGCTGAACTACACAGTCTTAACTTACAACCCCGGACAAACATACACACTCACACGGGATGGTAGCGGGTAGGGGGGAAGGTCCAGGTAGATGTCCAGGCTCCTCGTGCCGTGGTGGTGATGGAGAAAGGCAGCAGGCCGGCAGCTCGCCGCGTGTCGTTGACCGCGAGCGGACCTTACATATATCTGGGAGACTGGAATGCGGCGTACGTAATAAACGTATATCGTGCCAAACGCTCTCTCTCGATCAATGTTCGTAGGCAACAGGCAGTTCGTGGCGCAGTCCGTATCAAAAGGCTTTGCCACAATCAGACGTTTCCGCGCAGTCCGTGCAAAAAGGAGTCCCCCAGCGCAGCCCTTGGAAAGAAGTCCGTAAAAGGGCTTTTCGCTCGCACTTATATAACGCGCTTTCAGATCAATCCGCGCGCTTGGAAACCACGCCTGCCAGCGAGCTCACCTCAGTCCTGGTTGGCTGGTAAGGGCTTGCCGGCTCCGCCTTTGATGGCTGGTTGACAGGCCACACCTTGTCCTTGGCGCTCCGCCCCCTTCTTCCTCGAGCTTGACCGCGTGGTTAATGGCGGCACCTGTAGTCTAGTAGGAAGACTAGGTCCCCCTGCACCCCCCGGAGATATACTTCTAATCAGTGTTTCTAGATTGGAAAAAATGTGTAGAAAATGACTAGCTATGGCCCCAAGCTGAAAAAATGTCCCACATACCATTTTTATGCAAATTACTGCTGCAAATTGTATGCAAAATTATGCAAATTTTATGCAAATTTTTGATGAGGAGTAGAGTTGAGGGGTCTTTGAGGGCTTCATCGAGGTGCTCTCGGTTGCAAGACTGGGTCATTCTGAGAAGCACAGCAGGGTCAGAGATCATGATGTTCTCCTCCTCAGTGAATCTCTCCATCAACAGCCTCTCCATTGCCTCACACACTGTTTTGAGGCAAAAGAGGGACTTTGCGTAGGCCTTTCCACTGAGAACACCTTTGAGAGATCCACTTGTTACTAGTTGTGCCTCAAAGAGAATCTCTGCATATCCAGAACCACGCATCTTGTGTCCAGTGAGCATCCCGATGTAGTTCATGGATGTGTGGAAGGGTCCAATCGTTACTACATGACTAGCAAATTCATTTGGCCAGCGCCAGATGATGGGAAGGGCTTTCATGCAGACACCCAGATCAAATGTATTCAGGACCCATCTCTGACCCACCTCAGCAGTTGCTGCCTCGGAACGCTTCAGTAGCTCACGAACAACTGCGTTGTCTGTGATCGGTTGGTGGATAGGCGTGCAGTAGTCGACTGTTGATTTGCTGGGTGGGGGAGAACCAGTTGCAGAGGTGAAACCCCCTAGCCCAGGCACAGGCTGCAGGCCATTGCCATGCCATGCAGGCACCAGGCACAGACCGATCACAGACAACGCAGTTGTTCGTGAGCTACTGAAGCGTTCCGAGGCAGCAACTGCTGAGGTGGGTCAGAGATGGGTCCTGAATACATTTGATCTGGGTGTCTGCATGAAAGCCCTTCCCATCATCTGGTGCTGGCCAAATGAATTTGCTAGTCATGTAGTAACGATTGGACCCTTCCACACATCCATGAACTACATCGGGATGCTCACTGGACACAAGATGCGTGGTTCTGGATATGCAGAGATTCTCTTTGAGGCACAACTAGTAACAAGTGGATCTCTCAAAGGTGTTCTCAGTGGAAAGGCCTACGCAAAGTCCCTCTTTTGCCTCAAAACAGTGTGTGAGGCAATGGAGAGGCTGTTGATGGAGAGATTCACTGAGGAGGAGAACATCATGATCTCTGACCCTGCTGTGCTTCTCAGAATGACCCAGTCTTGCAACCGAGAGCACCTCGATGAAGCCCTCAAAGACCCCTCAACTCTACTCCTCATCAAAAATTTGCATAAAATTTGCATAATTTTGCATAAAATTTGCAGCAGTAATTTGCATAAAAATGGTATGTGGGACATTTTTTCAGCTTGGGGCCATAGCTAGTCATTTTCTACACATTTTTTCCAATCTAGAAACACTGATTAGAAGTATATCTCCGGGGGGTGCAGGGGGACCTAGTCTTCCTACTAGACTACTGAGTGAACGCTAACCAAGGCACATAACAGAATTGGGAGAGAGAGGTTGGCAAAATGGCCGGAATGGATTGGGACCTATTCTTATTTAATTGATGCAACGCAGATTCAACTATTGGGAACACGGCCTCATCTGAAACACACAATAATGAAATAACTGGGATTTCTAAGGTGACCTACGTGTTGCTGTGGCCTAACTATGGGTGCTACCTTTGACCTTTTAACGATGAGAATTATTTACAAGTATTTACACAAGTGAGGGTTCTAAAACCGCAACAATATATATCTATATATATATTGTAAAATATATTCACGTGTAAGTCACGTGTAAAAGAAGATGATGTCATTTTTCAAACATGAATTACATTTTAAAAATGTCTTTGTTACAGTGTATTACATGGCATATATATGTAGTCTTTAAAAAAAAAATATTTGAAATTCGACTAAAAATAACTGTGTACGAGTTTTCTGAAAATCGTCACACCTCCTTGACGGACCCTGTATATATATATATATATATATATATATATATATATATATATATATATATATATGTATGTATATATACATATATATATATATATATATATATACAGGGTCCGTCAAGGAGGTGTGACGATTTTCAGAAATGACCAGAGTAGAATGACCTGGTCTGAATCCAAATTATCTATAGATACTGTTTAAATCTGGGGTGGGGAACCTCCGGCCTCCGGGCCGTATATGGCCCGCGAGACCGTTTGATCCGGCCCGCGAGGCAATTCATCTATCTATAATTCTAGTAATCTCTTCTTTTTTTTTTTTTTTTTTTTTGTATACAAGATCGAGGCTCGTGAAAGAGCTAACATTAATCACACAAAAAGTCAAACCGACACACAAAACAAAAAACAAGGGGAGCGGCAGACAAGATGGGGAGAGAGGGGGGAGGACACAAACACAACATTTGAGAGCAGGGACATCGGGAGGACTTGGGGGGGAGGTGGGAGAGGAATAAAACATATGAACACTGCACGGACTCTGGGGTGAATTACCGGGGGTAGAAAAGATCAAGGTTTTCGATGGAGGAAGATAAGAGATGGTGGTGAACAGCTGTTTTAAAGACCTGGAGGGAGGAGTGGGATTGAAGGGAGTGGGGGAGTTTGTTCCAGAGGCGGGAGAAAAGGGGAATGAAAGAGTGAAGGTGAGCAGAGAGCCTAGACTTTGGCAGTTTAACCATAAGAGGGTTGCAGGCAGATCTTGTGCGACCTGAAGGAATATTGAGGGGACAGAGCACAGAGAGAGCTGGGGGAGCAAGGCCGGAGAGTAGTCGGTAGAAGACAGAAAGACCACCAACCTGCCTGCGGTGAGTGAGTGAAAGGCCCTCGGAGTTGACTTCATCGCAGGAGATTCCAATGATTCTGAAAGCTTTGGCCTCAACAGCGTGAAGCCGAGCAAGGTGTGAGGCAGGAGCACCAGTCCAGAGGGGGGAACAGTATTCCATTGAGCTGCGGCTGAAAGCCTTGTATGTGGTGAGGAGCTCAGGTGTGCCAAGGAAGGACTTCGCACGACGGAGGATGCCCAGTCGGCGACTGGCTTTGGAGGCCAGCTTGGAAATGTGGTTTTCCCAAGAAAGATCATGGCAGATAGTGAGACCCAAAAGCTTGAGTGACAGAACTTCTTGGAGAGGATTGTTGAGAAAGTAGATGGGAGGGTTTTCCAGTCGGTCCTTTCGGAGAGACATTGTAAGAGTGTGAGATTTGTCAGGATTGAACGACATGTTCCACTTGTTTGACCAGTCTGTGATTTTGTCCAGATCTGCAGAGAGTGAGGAGGCTGCAGACTGCCGATCTGAGGGATGAGGAATAGAGCGGCAGATAGTGGAGTCATCAGCAAAGAGATAGAGAGGATTTTCCAGAGAGTCGGAGAGATCATTGATGAAGACCAGAAATAGCACAGAGCCCAGAACACTACCTTGGGGAACTCCTGCCAGAACAGGAAGGGGAGATGAGAGAAATCCATTCAGGGCCACACGTTGCCTACGACCAGAGAGGAAGTCCGCAAGCCATGAGTGGAGATTTCCCTGAATACCATAGGAGGTGAGTTTGGTGAGCAGAGCTGGGTGCCAGACCGTATCGAAGGCACGTGATATGTCAAGTGAGACAGCTCTGATTTCCTGTTTTGCATCGAGGACCTCCATCCATTGTTGAGACAGCAGAAGCAACATGTCCAGAGTAGAATGACCTGGTCTGAATCCAAATTGATTATCAGAGATCAAGCCATTGGAGAAGAGGAAGGATTTGATATCCGAAGCAATGATGGATTCCATGACTTTGCTGATAATTGGGAGCAGGCTGATTGGTCTGTAGTTGTAAGGATCTATTTTTGCACCTTTTTTGTGTAAAGCGGTAATGTTTGCTGATTTCCAAGATGCTGGCAGATGACCTTGAGCAAAAGAGAGGGTGAAAAGAACAGAGAGAGGGTGAGATAGAGCGGCAGAGCAAGATTTTAGGACCCGGGGGCTGATGCCATCTGGTCCAGTTGCAGAATCAGAGTCGAGGTTTGATAAAAACTTCTTCACCTTGTCAGGAGAGAAGGACACAGAGTCCAGGAGCAGTTGGGTTCGACTGGGAAAGGTGGGAACAGAGAGAGATGGGTTTGGGACACAAGATTTTGAGGCAAACACAGAGTTGAGGCATTCGGCTTTGTCACGTGCGGTGTCAACTGTGTCGCCATTTGAGGTAAGGGAGGGGATGGAGGGGGAACAAACACCAGAAACGGATTTGACCAGACGCCACCAGGATTTGGAGGAAGGAGACAGGTTTGAGAGTTCAATCTTGAGTGTGGAGAGATAGTGCTTCCTGGCACTCCTGAGGGTAGAAACACACTTGTTTTGAGCTTGGTGGAAGGAACTGAGATTGCCTTCAGTTGGATTTGCCTTCCAAGACGCAAAGGCAAGTTGTTTCAGGGCAACTGACTCACCACAAGATTCAGTGTACCATGGACGGGAGGAAGGGTAAGACAACTGAAGACGAGATGGGATAAATCTGTGCATGAGAGAGAGCAGTTTGCTTTGGAAGAATTCCCAGGAAGAATTGATGTCAGAGGCATTAGAGATGGGAGACCAGTCCAGTTGATTGATGGCTGCTTCCAGACCGTGCCAGTCGGCCTGAGTGAAATGCTAGACTCGCCGGCGCTGAGGAGGCTCTCTGAGAAGGTTTTAAATTTTTCCTTTTCAATTTTAAATTTTTCCTATTTCCTTTTCAAGGTTTTAAATTAATTGGACAAAGGGTAACCAGGTTATGGCCAACAACGATTCAACCAATCAGAGAGGAGCGAGCTTTCACGTGTTGTAACAGTCAACGAATGCCGAACGTGGCGAGCAGACGCTGCCTCGGACGGCACATTTGAGAACTTATTCATTTATTTGACGTTGGCAAAATATGTTGGCGCTAACAGAATAATTGCCATCAAATTAAAACTAATTTGCGATTAATCGTAACTGCGATATGCGACTTTCCGAACAGTCAAGTGAGTTCCGGACAGTCGTAACTGCGATATGCGACCTTCCGGACAGTCAAGTGATCGCGTGATCTCATGGCATCATTTCATTCAGCATATGCAAACATGACGACTAACAAGAAAAGAAAGGTAGATGCGGAATGTCGCGCTTTCCAAGAGAAATGGGCAAACGATTATTTCTTTGTGGAAGTAAAAGGCAAGCCAGTATGCCTAGTTTGTCGGGAAGCGCTCTCGGTGATGAAAAAGGCCAACCTCGAGCGTCATTACAGCTCGAAACATGCTAAACTGGACGAGTTGAAAGGACAAATGCGCTTGGATAAAGTTAACGTTCTTCGGCAGAGTTTTGGTGCTCAACAAGCAGTCTTCATAAGACCACAATCTGACCGAGACAACACTACGCATGCTAGTTTTGTGGTGAGTGAGCTATCGCTAAGAAGCTGATGCCGCATTCAGAAGGAGAATTTGTGAAGGAGTGCCTTGTTGCCGCTGCGGAGCTGCTCGCACCGGACAAAGTAAAATTGTTCCAAAGTGTCAGTTTGTCTCGAAGAACTGTCTCAGATCGGATTACTGACATGGCACAAGATATTGAGAAAACACTGATTTAGATTTCCAGTTTTTCTCTCTGGCCTGTGATGAGACAACGGACATAACAAACACCGCCCAACGAGCCATTTTTGTGCGGGGGATTACAGCTGAGTTTGATACGAGGGAGGAGTTGCTGTCTTTGCAAGCCATGCATGGCACCACCAAAGGTGAGGATTTGTTTGAGCAAGTTGTTTTGGCTATGAACAAATTCGAACTGCAGTTTGACAAGTTAAGTGGCCTGGCCACGGATGGAGCCCCAGCCATGGTTGGCGCACAAAAGGGATTGACTACATTGTTCAAAAAAGAAATTAGTCGTCTCAGTCTTGATCCAAGTGAGTTAGTTGTATGCCACTGTATCATACACCAAGAGAATCTGTGTGCACAGTCCGTGAAGCTCAACAATGTGATGACAACTGTCATTTCCACCATAAACGTTATCAAAAGCAGAGGGCTGAACAGCCGCCAGTTCAAGGAGCTACTGAGTGAACTAGAGTCAGAGTACGGAGATCTGGTTTTCCACTGTGAGGTGCGGTGGCTGAGTCGTGGAAATATGCTCACACGGTTTTACTCACTGAGAGAAGAAGTGAAACATTTCATGGAGATGAAGGGGAAACCTGTCATGGAACTCAGTGATAGCAAGTGGCTGTGTGATTTGGGCTTCATGGTGGACATTACCAAGTACCTGTCAGAGCTGAACGTTAAGCTCCAAGGTCCCAACCAGCTTCTCAGCTCTCTGCAATCACATGTGAAATCATTTGAAGCTAAACTAAAGCTGTGGCAAGTGCAACTGGAAAGGGGAAACACTATCCACTTTCCCACTCTGCAAGAACAAAAGCCTGCTGTGACATCTGAATATGCTGCTGAGTGTGCAAAACTCCTCCAAGCATTTGGAGAGAGGTTCCAGGACATGAAAAGTAAACAAAGGGAACTGAACATATTTGCCATGCCGTTGAATGTGGAACCAGCTGATGTGCCTGACAACCTACAACACGAAATCATTGAGCTGCAAAGCAATGACGAGCTCAAAGCTAGGTACAACAACCTCCCTTTGCTCGAGTTCTACAAACTGTATGTACGTGCTGAGGATTTTCCCATTCTGAGGAGACATGCACTGAAGTTTGCATCACTGTTTTGGACGACCTACAGCTGTGAGCAGTTCTTTTCAAAACTGACTCTTGCAAAGACTCGGTTCCGCTCAAGACTGACTGACCCAAACCTGCAAAACCAGCTGCGAGTAGCATAATCATCACTACCACTTGACACCAAACGCCTCGCCAAAGAGAAACAGTTCCAGCCATCGCATTAGGTGAGTCCGATATATGTATTCAATAATTTAGCATGGCCCTCGAAGGATGTTCTAAAAATCGAAATGGCCCTTGACAGGAAAAAGGTTCCCCAACCCTGGTTTAAATGAAGATCAAATATTGACATGTCCACTTATGTTAAAAAGGTAAAAAACATTTCATGGGGTGTACTTACTTTTTCCACATGCGAAATTTGCATTTATGTTTATTTAAATCATACAATGGTCTACAAAATGTAAATGTTTCATGATATTTGTTATATTATATCACCTTTATCTATCAATATTGTTGAAATGTAGATCAAATAGCTGTATGTTGAAATATGTTGAAAAAGTCAAAACTTTACATGGGGTTCACTTACTTTTTCACGTGAATGTATATATTGTTACGGTTCTCTACGCCGGCCTTCTTCCCCTTACCAAGGGGGGGATTAATCCCTTTGTCTTTACCGGGCCTGGCGGAACCGAGACTTATTACGTCCCTCCCGGACACACGCGGCGTAGGGTTTCGGGACTACTTTTCTTTCGTACCTAAGTCCCCGCGCTGCCCTGGGAGCGAGGAAACAAGCCTCGCATGAACCACGTGTGATGTTAGTATGCCGAGTGGATTGCGTACACGTGGTCCGCGCAGCCTTACTCAGTGGAACCCGATTGGAGTGATCTTATTCGTGCCACGCTTAGTCAAATGAGGAAACCACAGGAACGATCGAATCAAGAAGAAAGGAAGAAAAAATGGGTTTACTTATTCCCGCACGTATATACAGTTCAAGGACGAAGAGACACAGAGCAATCCTTAAGCAGTCTTAACTTATCCCTGGGACAACGGGCCCGCCTCACACTCACACAGGGAATTGCAGATGGGCAGGTATCCCCCAACGCGTCCAGAGATGGTCCCTGTCCGGCTCTCCACGGTCCCCAGGATGTCCCGCTAGGATGGTGGCAGGCGAAGGCAAGGACTCATAGCGCGTCTCTCGAACAAACAGATGATGGGCCGGAACGGTAGAGGGCGAACTTTAGCGCGGCTGGCGGTTACTCAGCCTTGTTCACTCGCGCGTCTCAAATGCGCTGTATTCGTTCTAAGCGCGTCTTGCTGCGCCCGCGTATCTGTAGCGACCAACTCCTCTTCTTCTATACACTCCGAGCTGTTTAGTGCGCGCGTTCTCGTGCAAGTTCGTCAAGTTCATCAGTATGTATCAAGTCCTATATCTCCCTCTCTCTCTCTCAGCAAGTCCTCTTAGCCCTCCGATGCAAGTCCTCTTGTCTTTCTCTCATGCAGCAAGTCCTGTCGCGCTTATCCTGCGTTCCCCTGCGAGTCCTGGCGTGCAAGTCCTCTTTCTCTCTCTTGCAGCAAGTCCTCTCGAGGGCTTTCGCGCAGCGGTTTTATAGCTACGCCCCCCGAACCTTCTGGAACTCACCCAACTCTTCTCACCACGCCCTCTGACGCCACGCCGCCGCCACCACCTCTGAGCTCTGATTGGCGGCTCGTGCTTACCGTCATCGCTTCTGCCGCCCCACCTCGACTCCGCCCCGACCTTACTAGGCCTGTCTCGTGTTAACTCGCCCAATGATCAACCAATGCTTAACAGACTGGATCGAGGCTAGGGTGGCTGGAAAATCGGTGGCAAGTCGGGCCTATTCTCCTGGCTCCTACTCAACGCAGAATTAACACTGGAAAGGAACTAAGCTCACAAATACTTAGACATAACTATACTATCGTGAGGCTACATGTTGCTTGTGTGACTAACTATGGGGGACAGACTTTAACCTTTATTAAACTCACTTTACAGACTCAAAACCGCAACTATATATATATATATATATATATATATATATATATATATACACACACACACAATAGGATAGAGCAAAATAAGAATAGTAAAGGTAAGAGGACAAGAAAAGAGGAAAAGGAAGGTAGGAATGAAGAGAGGAAAGGTCAGGCAGAAGTTCAAGGTGGATCAAAACAAATAGGTAAAATAAAAGAAGAGAGATAGAGATGTGAGGGTTGGAAAAAAGAATGAAAAGTGCTCATTGATCCTGAGAGGAGCCAAAGTGCCGATGTCATAGATTTTTCACTTGTGACTGTCTGTGGTACTGAAATGGATAAATATACTGGAGGCTGCCATGTAGCTGAACAAATGTCCAGAAAGATCGCAGTGTCAAATATCTGACTTGGAGAGGTCAATGCTGTTTTTTTAATTTATTTTTTTACAGGATATAAGGTGAAGTACTCTGGGTAACCAGAGACGTCACAATAATGGCACAGCTTTCCTCACAGCACTGTCAGGCATTTCCTAAGGAGGAATTTCCTCCTCCCCATGGGTGCCAACCAATGGGGATTGTCCATGCTCTATTCTTTTAAATGCTGAATGTCAAGCAAGGAAGTAGCATGTACCATTTTAAAAGTCTTCGGTATGAATCGCCCAGGGTTTGAACTGCCAACCTCCCAGACTCGGAGCGGATGCTCTAACGGTCTAGCCATTAAGCCACCGAGTCTTGCTTCGTATATTGAGCTCGTGTTCACAGAAGTGATTGGCCGGTCTATGCCCAGTTTCAATGATGTAGATCTTCTTGCAGAGAGTGCAGGTGATTCCATAGATCATATTCACGGAGGTGCTGTAAAAGTGGTGCATTACGGTTATACTGCTTTTGGGTCCTGAAAACGTCTTGATGAAAGGGCAGGTTTCACTGCAACTTTGGGAGAAATTAAATGTTCCTCGTGGAAGATCAGAGGGTAAATATCCTTTAATCAAGAATGAATGAATGAATGATCGTTTTAAGGCAATTTTCCCCGCTAGAGCGGGGGTTAGCCTTGCGGGCCCCATGACAATCATGGTTCCCTGTTTGAGGCAATGTTTTTATGGCCGGATGCCCTTCCTGACGCCAAGGAATTGTTTTAATTCCTGTACCGTGTGAAAGAGATGAAAGGCTGTTGTGGAAGAATTGAGCATGTTTCAGGATGATTCTGTAAAAGCTTAAAGTTATTTTGGATGGTACTTGACTTGAAGGTTGATGGGATGGTAGGTCAGGTGAACGGGATCCCTTCTTTTTATTTTTCTTCTGCTTCTTCTTCTTCTGCTCTTTCTTCCTCTCCTTCTTCTTCTTCTTCTTCTTTCTCACGAGGTTGTAAAACCATCTGTCTGTCAGTGTTGCGGACGTGCTTAGTTCAATGGCCACATTGGAGGTGGGAAAGGTATGCTCCACGAATGCCATCTGTGGAATTTTTTTTTTCCATGTGCTGTGATTATTATTTTCTGTTGTATGCCTGCTTTTTCAATTGCTGACGCCTGTGACCTTTTATCATCAGCCCTCCAAATTTGCCATGGTAACATTTTACCAACGATTGTCCATCACTTAACTTTGCTGGCTGACCTCAAATACCAATCGCTATAATATTGTGCTCTTTGCATTTGAACTGACTCGAGGAAACGGTTTTGTGAGCAGCGGATATTGTGCATGTTAGTTGACCTTTGATTGTGGTGCCAGGTTTTTCAAATGCTGCAGCGAGAATCTGGTGATCGCCTAACTGCCGATGAGTACCTTCAGCAACAACGAGGGCATGTGTTTCCGGAATACTTCTACACATTCCTTTGGCCTTATTTGCGGACCTTTGTTGGGCAGCCGGAACTAACTCCTGATGAGAAGATTCTGAAGGTGGAAATGTTTTTCGTTTTTTTATTTCATGTGGCTCTACAAAATACCATGATCTCTGATTTTAACCTCATGATGAATTTACTGCTGTTTTCAGTCTTTTTACTCTTGCCCTCTATTTTGCTGATGATCCGAGTTCATTACTCTAAACTAAACACTAAACAGTCTATATAGCGGACATGTATGATCGGATCTGGCATTTGGGGAGGGGTAAGGGAGGAGTGCATTAGGGTGCCTGGCCCATTCTAATTTGATATAAAATGAAGTTCATACCAAATCATTAATTAATTTTAAACAAAGCAAAACAAGTACAGATACATTCAAAGTACACTGCCCCCATGCCAAATAAATAAATATCCTCCAGCGCGGCATTTCCGGGGTGCCTTCGGCACCCGGTAATACCGCCGTGCAGCTCATAGAGACTGTATTGGGAGGGAGAGGTGCACAATAATTGATTGATTAATTGCATAATTAAAATCAATAAATATTCATAAAACATTTTCTTAATCAATTGGCTAATAGCATACCTAAACCACCAGTGCTTCATCCGAAGCTGTAATTAATGAAAATTAATTAAATAAGCCATTAATTGATTAATCAATAAAACCAAAAGCTCCTTTATAGCCACATCACTTGGTCAGTGTCATGTCCGAATATCAGCTTCCTCGATCAAAAGGTGCCTGAGATATTGCCCAGATGAGAAAGAAAATAAATAAATAATAATCATAAAATAATTAATCAATTGGCGAATAGAATACGTAAACCACCACCGTTTCATCCGAATCTGTAACAAAAAATAATTAAAAAATAATTAAGTCATTACTCGAATAATTAAAGAATTAATTGATTAATCAACAAATAATTAATCAATTAATTGATAAATCAATAAATCAAAAATATCCTTCATAGCCACATCACTTGGTCATTGTTGTGTCCAAATATTAGCTTCCTAGCTCAAAAGGTGCCTGAGATCTTGCCCAGTTGAGAAAGAAAATATATAAATGATTAATAATGAAAATAAATAAATAGTCATTAAATAATTAAATAATTAATCAATTGACTAATAGAATACCTAAACCACCACCGTTTCATCTGAATCTGTAACTTTAAAAAAATCAATTAATTAAGTCATTAATCGAATAATTAAATAAGTAATCGATTAATTGATAATAAATACATCAAAAATAGCCTTTACAGATAAATCACTTGGTCACTGTCATGTCCAAATATCACATTCCTAGCTCAAAAGGTGCCTGAGATATTGCACAGATGGGAAAGGAAATAAATAAGTACTTAATTAATCGATTAATAATTGAGTAACGAATCAATTAATTGATTTGTCAAAAAACAAAAAATACTAGTTTTGCCAAAGCACTTGCTCACTGTTGTTCCGAAATTTCAGCATCTAGCTCCAAAATATCGCCCGGACAAACAAACAAGAAAACAAACAACTGGAGTGAAAACTGAGTACTCCCTTTCAGCGCGCATCATTGCCGGGCCCTCTTTGGTGCCTGGCATTGATGTCATGCAGCACCTGGAGATGGCAGAGGAAAGGAGCAGTAGACAAAAACTAAAAATAACTAAATAAATTAACGTTTTCATAACTTCAATTGTAAAGTTATCCGGTTGTACACAGATTTGTACCGGTAAAACCTCCTGTTTGGGATCCCCTTTGCCAGATGCCCTGAGTCGCAGTATAGTAACGTTTTTTAATATGTGCATTTCCAGGCTGGATACATATTGCAGCATGTGATTGGTGAAGAGGAAAATGTCACTCGAGATTTTATTCCATTTCATTTTGACCCCCGCTAACCCCCGCTCTAGCAGGGAAAATGGCCTTAAAATGCATGTTGTGTTGTGTGCGTCATTTTGACCACATTTACTTTGAATAATGGATATAAATAATAATAATATAATAATAATACATCCCGTACAATTATTACGGTAAGTACAGGACACAGGTACAAGTACAAAATACATGTAAAACATTTAAATAGGGACGTTGGATAACCCTATTATGGGCCAAAGTTCTGAGATCCTGTATTGCTGAGATCTAATCAGGGGCTTCACCATCTGACAAGAGCCTATCAAGATAAGTCCAGGTGCATCGTTGACCATAACGTTACCGCTGTGTGGGATGCCAGGTTAACACCTACACTACCAGTCAAAAGTTTTATAACACCTCAATTTTTCCAGTTGTTATTGAAATGTACGCAGTTTAATGTCCAGTGAATAACCTGAAATGATACAAAGGTAAGCAGTAAACTGCTCGAGGTTTAAAAAAAAAGTTTAGGTTAGGCCAAAAAAAAAATATTGCTGGTCTCTGGTCAGACCAAAGTTCCAGAATTGATGCGGCGATGCGTTTTTTTTTTGTTTTTTTTTGAAAAGCATGGATTGCACATATAGAGGTGTCTTTTGTGTCCCCATGCCTTGCGGTCCTCCTCATCTGCTGTGGCGCCGTCCAGAGAGAAATTAAAGACAGCCAATGGGACTTGTAGGCCTTTTTTTTTGTAAATAATGAACACAAGCTTAAGTTATTTTAAAATGTATTTATTCTGAAAATTATTAAGTTCTTCAAGCATATTATAGATTGCCATTTCGATCTCGAGATCGCCTCGCCGTACCGTCAAACATTCCAATGCGTCGATCGCGTCAACACTGCGCATGCGCAAGTGGTCTAACAGGCCGATGGTCTCCCACGATCTCTTCTCCCAGTCCACTAGATTATCACAGACACTTACAACTTCATGGCAAACGAGATAGGATCCAGGCCTAACTAACGAGACCACCCGCAGCTCTCTAGGTCTTCTGGTTGCTTCACACGAACCCGACAAAGAACGTCTTCGTTTCAATAAATGACGATATCCAGCTGATAGAGGCCTTGCATCACGTGAGCGTCGTCCATGGCAACCGGTTCCGGCCGCCATCTTGGGTGGCATAAACAACATGGCGGGAAAGCTGTCGTTTGATCAGACGGACCTGTCAGTTTACGCCCGTAGCTTGCCCGTTGAGGCGTTTTTGCGGTATTGCGAGAAACTGAGGCTGTGTCATCTGCCTGTGGACCCGTGTGGACCCACAAGTATGCCACACACACTCCACACGTACGCCACACTCACTCCACATGTACGCCACAAGTACACCACACGTACGCCACACACACTCCACACGTACGCCACAAGTACGCCACACACACTCCACAAGTACGCCACACACACTCCACAAGTACGCCACACACACTCCACAAGTACGCCACACACACTCCACAAGTACGCCACACACACTCCACAAGTACGCCACACACACTCCACACGTACACCACACACACACCACACGTACACCACACATACACCACACACACTCCACACGTACACAAGTACGCCGCAGTCGCTGCACGTACGCCATACGCACTCCACATGTACGTAACCAAATGTCTAATCCTGCTTTTCGCTTCGCGAGCGAAGGTAACGACCTCATGAGCCATATTCTCACCTGAGAGCTGCAGTCAAGGCAGCTATGAATCCGTTTTAGCGTTGTGTCGTCCGGAAAACGGTAGAATGACAAGCCCGATCTCTTATGAAATCGGGCTGCACATCCGACAACACAACAACTCTTTACCATCGTGTAGGGGGCAATTTATATGTGAGACGAGTTTCAAATTGCCGCCATTACGTATGGTGGCAGAAGCAATGTTTTGCCACCCAAGCGGTCACGTGACTAAGACGATAACGTCACATGCAACTTCCCTATTGGATTCATGACGTCACGGCACACAAAACTACTCATATCTTTGGAACGGCTGGTTGGATTTGGATAAACTAAACGTAGTTTTGCAGGGGAGAACCATGCACGAACGTCGATACCAAATTTGAAAAAAATACGCCACACACACTCCACACGTACGCCACAAGTACGCCACACACACTCCACAAGTACGCCACACACACTCCACAAGTTCGCCACACACACTCCACAAGTACGCCACACACACTCCACAAGTACGCCACACACACTCCACAAGTACACCACAGGGTTGACGCGCAGGATCAAAATCGATGCGCGCGCTTACCAGAAACCGGAAATATATTTTTCTCGGCCTTAGCAAAAACGGGAAAATAATGTAAATTGCACAGTTATATTGTAAAAAAGGCCTTCTTCAGGGAACAAGTAATGGATTAACAACTTACAGCTGTTCTGCAGCAATGTAAGTAAATTAAGCCTTGAAAGTTGATGCAAACAATTCTTACAGGTGTCCCAACCTCTGCTGATTACTTGATTACAAACCCCTTGTCTGTATAAAAGCAGTATTGGAACAGACTGTTATTACACCCTCTGCAGCATTATTTGGACAATATTACACTGCAGGAAGTAGCATATTGGAAACTGGAGGAAAGTCTGACAGGAAGAGGTCTGGCAGACCCAAATCCACAACGGCATCAGAAGACAAGTTTCTGAGAGTCAACAGCTTGCGTGATAGGTGGCTCACAGGACAACAGCTTCAAGCGCAGCTTAACACTGGTTGAAGTAAGCAAGTCTCAGTTTCAACTGTGAAGAGAAGACTTCCAGCTGCAGGTTTGACAGGTCGAGTGGCAGTAAGAAAGCCATTGCTAAAATGGCAAAATAAGAAAAAGAGGCTTGCCTGGGCCATGAAGCACCGCCAGTGGACTACTGAAGACTGGAAGACGGTCTTATGGCCCGATGAATCAAAATTTGAAATCTTTGGTTCATCACGCAGTGTTTTTGTACGCCTTCGAGTCGGCGAAAGGATGTTTCCTCAGTGTGTGACATCAACTGTCAAACATGGAGGAGGAAGCGTAATGGTGTGGGGCTCTTTTGCTGGATCCAGAGTCGGCGACTTGCACAGAGTGACTGGCACCCTGAACCAAAAGGGCTACCACATCATTTTGCAGCGCCATGCAATACCCTCTGGTATACGCCTAGTTGGTCAGGGGTTCATCCTACAGCAAGATAATGACCCTAAACACACCTCCAGGTTATGTCAAAACTACCTTTGAGGAAAATAACAAGACGGTAGGCTTCAAATCATGGAATGGCCAGCACAGTCTCCAGACTTATACCCCATCGAGCTGGTTTGGGATGACCTGGACAGAAGGGTGAAAGCAAAGCAACCTACAAGTGCAACACATTTGTGGGAACTTCTGCAACAGTGTTGGGAAGAACTTCCCAAACAATATTTGATTTCCATTGTAGAAAGAATGCCACGAGTGTGTTCGGCGGTTATATCTGCAAAAGGTGGCTACTTTGTCGAGTCAAAAATTTAAATTAAATTTTGTTAAACAAAATGATTCCTTGATTTCTTTTTTTTATCTCCAATTGTTTATTTGTTGTATGCTTAATGTCAGAGTACATTGAGACATTAAACTGCGTAAATTTCAATAAAAACTGGAAAAATTGAGGTGTTCTAAAACTTTTGACCAGTCGTGTATTAGATTGCTTTAATACAACAATACCCTTCAGATCGAATACGTCCAGCTAGTCTCTCTGCTCGCAACACTAGTCTCGGTGGTTTGAGCTTGGCACGCTGATAAAGCTCCTCATTAGTGATCTGTGTGGGCCAATATATCTTGAAGGTTGTTTTATGAAGGCGTGAGTGTGTAGCCTCAATTTCCTGCTGAAAGGTCTCGGTCAACATCCAAGTGTCCACATTGTATAACAATACTGTTTCTACATTGGCATGAAATATCTTGTTTCGAATCAGGTCAGGCAGAGCAGCAGAATCAAATACTGGATTTAAATGCCACAACGCCGCCCAAGCCAGTATGCGATGTGGCCAGAAGTCGTCCTGCAGATTAGGAATGGAGCCACCCAAGTAAACAAACTGCGTGCAGTGTGGCAGTATGCTCACTGCTCCAGCTTCATTGTTGTAGGTGATTTGTATATCCAGGTCCAACGGGATAGTCAGTACCTCTGGCTTGGTGATGTTCTGCAATCAGTTGATTGATTTCCTACCTGGGCTATCACAAGCAATCTTAAGCAAACATCCCTCCCCTCCCCCCCACACACATACACATACCACATAGCGTTCATGCTGCCACCGGGCTTGTGTACGATGCATACAACTGGTTTTAATGGCACATTTTGTTTGCGAATCTCCAGCAAATCATAGCATTTGGGTGCTATACCCTCGTAATTGTACAGCTACACATCTTGATCACTCAGCCCACCCCCATGTCCCAAATTAAGCCAATTCTACATTCAAAGTCCATTTTAGGGGGGAGGTGATGTGGCATTGTCAGAATTGTCATTCATTGTCATTTTATTGTATATAAGGTCATAAGCCTGGATTTTTCATTGTAGGTTCGGCATGATGTGTTTGTGTGTGGTAGGGGATTGTCTGTGCAGTTTCCAGTTATATCTGTTTGAAATGGACTCTTGTTTTGCCATCATCCAGTCTGTTGCCTTCCCAAAAGGACGATTGAAGAGCAGACTCTCATCGCTCACTTTTTTCATCTGTTACATGGCCCTTGTGTCTCATTGAGGTGTTGGAGTCATTTATTCTGATGTGTGTCTAAATATCGCAAACTTCATTTTTAATGGAATACGATTATCAGATTTTTGGCACAGCGATGGGATCTACAGTCTCTGAAGTTCTAATTAGCTTGTTTGAGGAGGAATGATTGATGAGGAATGATTGCCACATACTGGAACAGGTATATTGCTGACACATTCACCAATGTATGTCTTCTCGAGCAACTGGGCTGAGTCTTTATCATTCATTATTCATTCAATATGCTCCCACTGATTCTCCTTACATGCTTCTTGAAATTCATATGCTCCCTTCATAGATCCTCTTTAATGTTCTTTTCTCACGACTCTGCGCCAGCCAGTGAGGGAGCACGTTGCCACCTCCATGATGACGCCACGCGTACGCGGTGTCGTTACTGGCGCACCCCGTACCAATCATGCGACATCTTCCAGTTTAATACATAACTCTTTGTGAGAGCAGTTCTGTCAGATGCCCAAGGTGCAGCGAATGGTTCCATCTGGCTTGTACCGCTCTCAGTAAATTATCAGACTACACACATACATGGACCTTTGGCTGCAGCTTTCGGCTCGATCCAAGCTCAGACCGAAACAATGATGCACCCACACAAATCGTAAGCACATTACCATCACTGTCATCTCTTTGAACACACACACAACCACCATCTGCACACAACCAACCACTCAACCCCAATAATGCACACATACGTTTAATGTCCTTCAATACAACACAAACAGCCTCATTAGCAAGGTCATGCAACTTAAATGCTTCACTCTCCCAAACAACATTCACATAGCCATCTTACAAGAAACCAAATTACACCAGGAAAACAAAATGCTGACCATTTCCGACAATACACCGATACACACAGGCACCCCGGACACCAGAGGTGGAGGCCTCATCACATTAAAAAACCACCTTTAGAGGCCATTTTTCCCCGCAAAGTGGGGGTTGGCCTTTTTCGGGCACCGTGGTTGTTGTTTTTTGTTGGTCCCCTTTTTTTGAAGCAATGTTTTACGGCCGGATGCCCTTCCTGCCACCAACCCTGTTTGTCGCCTTTTACGACAAACAGGGAATTACCAGTGAACTGGTACTCAATTAGCCGACCTCGGAAGGATGACAGGCTGAGTCAACCCCCCTGGCGTTAATTTAGCGATCGACCGGGATTCGAACCCAGGATCCTAGGATCCTAAAGGTGGGTTTTCATGGGACACGCGAACGGTTTCGCGAAGGATGCGAATGTTGAAAAAATGGCAAAGTCCAACATTCGTATTTTAGGCTCCAAAAGTTCGCCAAACATGCGCGGGGGTTCGGAAGCGTCGTCAATTGTGCGCAGGAGTCGTTTTTTGTTCGGCGGGTATTTCAAAAATTTCATTTCAAAAATGTTTGAAATACCCGCCGAACAAAAAACGACTCCTGCGAACAATTGTCGATGCTTCCGAACCCCCGCGCATGTTTGGCGAACCTTTGGAGCCTAAAAGTACGAATGTTGGACTTTGCCATTTTTTCGACATTCGCATCCTTCGCGAACCGTTCGCGTGTCCCGTGAAAACCCACCTTAAGCTGGCACCCTAGCCGCTAAGCCAACACCAGGCTAAGCCTAATCACATACATACACAAGTAAATTAGTAACACAGGTATCACTCAAATCACGAAAGCACTTTCACCACCAAACAACACACTCAAACTTCAAGCATTCACAATTTAAACTGGTAGCAGAGAACACACGAACATCATAAACTTTTACATCCCACCAGACACATTACTTTCTGTACCAACCATATACCTTCCACAACTACAGAAACTCTTCTCCCTCCCAAACACCATAATCAATGGTGTTCAACTTAATTCAGTGGAACCCTAAACTGCTGCGTTTCACGAATGAAAAACCTGACTATGTGCATGAAGAGTTTCTTCATTACCAAGCTCTGCCCAGGGAAGATACACCTAAGAATGTGTGGGATAATACTGTCTTTTATAAAATTGGTGAAGACTCTGAACAAAATTGGTAAAATTAATGTACAATAAACAAGTGTGCTCCACTAAAGTCAGTTTCCTGATGATATGTAGAAATGGGACATGACTACATTTAAAGATTGTGTTTCTTCTCTGCTAATAGATTACCTTTGTATTACTGCATTTAGATTCAACAAGATATGACAGAAATCTTGGAAAATCTTGGATTTTGTGATGTTGAAGCCAAAAAAGAGCAAGATTCCAGTTTGGTCATCATGGTCTCAGTGGTCACTTCATGTCTACAAAGCCTCCGGTGGGTCTTGTAAGGAAAAATACGTCAACCACTTGGTTATGAATCGGTAGTAGGTTGACACAGAACATGGTTCACAAAAGATAATATCATCCATTTGCACTTATCGCACCAAACCAGTCACTTATCGCACCAAACCGATCAATGCAATTAGAATTGCTATCCAGGCATATACTTTAATTATGCAGAGAGGGGACTTTGTCCCAGTATATGAAGTTTTGACGGGAAATGCATGTGAAGCTTCAGATGACGTCACCTGTCTGTGCCTTGCTCTAAGCATCTCTTTGAAAATACAAAAGGTAGAAATATTTAGTGCAGCTTAGTTTGTGAGGGGTGGCAAAAAACGTGAAAGTGTTATTCATGTGCATTCCCATTTCAAAAATGGGTTGCAACGAAGTTCATTTCAGCTAATGGTAATGAAGGCTGTGTTTACCATTTTTTAAAAATGACAAAAGGCAACACAAATTCAAAGTTTGCAGTGGTTGGACCTCTGTCGATTTTGCTACCTATTGTTTATTTAACTTGTACAAAATACTCATATCTCTAAAGATATCAAGTCATATTTTCTCTAAAGATAAAATGCCAAGTTACATGCAGCATAAAATTAAAAGCACTCATCTCAAACTGGCTGGATAGTCCAGACTCTAGAGTCTAGAGGTATGCACACTCACTTCTATCCTGTCTAGCCTTGGTATGAATCCCAACCCAGCTATAAACTGTCATCCTGGTGTTTCAAAGGCAGGACGAGGAATCAATGTGTATGTGCCGTCCCATTGATGGATGTTAAACTGGGCAGCCAATCTGCTGGCATTAGTTTGTGGACGTTTAAGACCCCGCGGTGTCCATTGTGAATAGGTGACATACATCATCCACCACCTGAACAAGTTCCAAATCCCAACACCCTCAGTTGACTATCTTACGTTGGAGTGGCGACCCGGCCAGGATCATAACTCGAGCCAAAGAAACTGCTTTGGAAAAACTGACACTTGGTATATATAAAATGAAAATAGGTATAATTAAACTCATCTGGCTGTGTGTATCAGATGACAGATGTGATTTGTGTAGACCACAGATGAAATGGTACCTCACAGGCATTTCCTATTGGTCAGGATTCACTGGCAACAGCTGGTTGGCACATAGTTACCAGCTTCACAGCAGTGAAGGAATTTGTTTTATTCAACAGTCATCCACAATTTTTAAAAATATTATGCAATATATCGGCTTTGCCCTATCACTCAATGGTGAGGAATCCCTTAGAAAAAAAAAAATATATATATATTGAATTTGGATCTTCACCAAATTCAAATCGATTGTCCATGTCGCGCACCCAACCTCTCCACCACGTTTCATCTGAATCCATCCACAATTTTTTGAGATATCCTGTTCACAGACAAACAAAAAGACAGAGGTTGAAAGATAACCTCCACCCACCTTCAGTGGCCGAGGTAATAAACTTTGAGGAAAAGTTGTATATTGATCATACATGGTCAAAGATGTTGTATCCTCAACATATTGATTGAATATTGATCAAAGATGGTTGATGTTCTGTCCTCACTATGACTTACTGGCCCCTCATCCTTTTTGACCACAGCCATTGCCAGGCAAAGCTTGCTGCTCTCGAGCTCATACGACACCTTTCATCACATCTCACCGCTGATGTTGTTTTGGACCGACTTCTTCCATATCTTCTGCATCTGACCTCGGACACTGTGCCCCGTATTCGTGCTGAAGCCTTGCGTTCACTTACCGAATGTCTTGCCAGTGTGTGGGAACAACCTCGTTCTGACGCTAACGTTTTCCCTGAGTATGTATTTCCAGGAATTGCTGCCCTGACTCAAGATGAGGCTACAGGGGTTCGGCTTGCCTACGCTGGTGCGTATAAATCCGTGCTTGCTTGGATTCACAAACCTACTTTTCCACCTTGAGTGCAATTTCTATTCCTTGCATATGCCTGGTGTGCCATAACAAATTATTTCCCACCATGGGGTCCATCATTGCTCCTCTTGGTGTAGAGAGCAGCATTACCTTTCCCCTGGTAGTTAATTAAAGCCATGTGGAATGGTTGACTGAGTAAAAAAAAAAACGTTTTCCACCTTTATTTTACATAATATGTAAAATATTTTACATAATATTGCCTGTATTTTACATAATATTTTACATAATATTGCCTGTATTTTACATGATGTAGAATTGCACGGCAAAAAGCTGAAAGACATCAGCTTGCTCCAGAAAAAAAAAATCCAAGCTTTACATTTTTATTTGGATGTAGAAACCAATACGAGTCAAATCTCTTGCCAGTTGCAACTATTAAAAATACTAATGAAGCAGTGAATTGTTAATATATTTGAAGCAGCAAATTTCATGCTGACTGTTAAATTGTTCACCATTTGTTTATATGAGGTTGCTCTCCCTTTTCACCTCATCAATTTGGACAGTTCAATCTCAAGCGCAGTGAGTTACTGCTCATTCATTACACGGATTCATTTTTAATGTACATATCAAGCCTCAAGGAAGAGTGAAATTACAGGAAACAAAGGGTCCACATACACAAAGTGAGGCAAAGGAAAACAGGATATTAAGATATGCACAGACTAACACAGCACGGACAGAGGAGATTCATGCGAAAAGGGGACAAGGTCTCAACGTTTGTAGTAAAACTCAGCGGTAGAAATTTGAGAGAAATCTAGTTGTGAGCAGCAGACTTGAAATGTCCTGGATGGAAGGGACATACTCAGGAAGACTATTTTACACATTAGAGAACAAGGGGGTTTGCGACCTAGATGGGTTGGGGTTGGGCAGAGAAGCGAGAGGATTTGAGGATCAAAACCAGAAACAGAGCCAAAAAAAACTGCAATTCCAACCTTCCGATGATGAGGACAAATAAGACCCTGAGATTTGACCTCCTGGTCCTGATCAATATATCATTGGCATGGAGAGTCTTTGAATCAATGACCTAAAGGTGTGGAAGACAGGAAGTAATTGTATTACAAGCATATCAAGCTTGCGTTACAAACGAGCCTCATTTTAAGCTTATACAGCCAAATATGTTGCAGCACATTGGGGAAACCCCAACTGATTACTCTTCTCGATGATTGTTTTTCAGAACCTATACTTAACTCAATGTTTAGCCAACATTGTATTTTGTTTTCTGTTGATTCATTGCTAGAGAACATTGCTGTACTGGCTGAGACTGCTCTGCGTTTCTTGGAGATGAGCCAGTTGAGTCTGCAGATGCCAGATGAGGATCTGGCAAATGAGGACATGGTGGAGGTCCTCACCATGTATGGAAATTATGATACAGGTAGCGTTATGTTCTTGTGTGTGTGTGTGTGTGTTCCCTCCCTCCCCCCCACCCCCCCCCCCTCCCCGACCCCACAACCATTTATAATCTTACGAAGTTCATAGTGAGGGAGCTGCGCTCCAACGCGAGTCGAAAGAAGTGACGCGACCAAAGACGGAATTCGTCCGAGTTGCTTTATTAAAACAAAACAGCTCAGGTATTCTGACCAAAAGCCCGTTTATCGGGCAGCAATATATATACACATTTATGTCGGGAAGTTTGCCCGGCAAAAGCTATACCGGGCATGCCCGGGTGTCAAGGGCGAGCCTTGGAAAGGCGAGTCTGGACCTGCCCGGGCGTGTTTGGCTGCGGCCTGGCAAGTCGAGGCTGGGCGTGCCCGGGCGCTCTGGACAAGCACTGGAAAGGCGAGAGCGGGCATGCCCGGACGCTCTGGGCGAGCCCTGGAAAGGCGATAGCGGGCATGCCCGGACGCTCTGGGCGAGCCCTGGAAAGGCGATAGCGGGCATGCCCGGACGCTCTGGGCGAGCCCTGGAAAGGCGATAGCGGGCATGCCCGGACGCTCTGGGCGAGCCCTGGAAAGGCGAGAGCGGGCATGCCCGGGAAAGACGAGACCGGGCGTGCCCAGGAACAGTGAGTCCGGGCATGCCCTGGAGAGGCGCGTCTGGCCGTGTTCTGGCCGGTGCAAGGCGATTGTGTGCATCCAGCGGTAACCGCTACACACGCCCCTCCAGAATCGACCTGCACCGGCAGGGTCAATTTAAGGGGGGTCCGGATGACCCGGCCGAAGCGACCCCTGGAGGGTCGTGGGGAGGGGTCCGACGTGGTGGTGGGTGGTCGAGCGGGGGGAACTGTGGACGGGGGGCAGCCTCGCCGCGGAGGAAGGGCCAACCGTGGTGGTCGGTCGACGTCCATGTGCGCCGGTTTGAGGCGGTCCACAGAGATCCGGTCCGACCGGCCGCCAACGTCGACGACAAAGGACTTGTCGCCCCGTCGCAGGACCCGGAAGGGCCCGTCGTATGGCGGCCGGAGTGGCCCCCGGTGCGCGTCATGACGCACAAAGACGTACTCCGCTGTGCGAAGCGCCGGGGGGACGTAGGACTGGGGGCCACCGTGGCAGGACGTTGGCACGGGGGCAAATCGGCGGGCGGCCTCCTGGAGGTCCGAGCGCTGGTGTGCGGCGGACCAGGGACTGGTAGCGTCGGGCACGAACTCACCCGGGACGCGGAGCGACTGGCCGTAGACGAGCTCGGCGGCGGACGCCCGGAGGTCCTCCTTGGGGGCCGTGCGGAGCCCCAAAAGGACCCACGGCAGCCGGTCGGTCCAACCGTCGTCCTGAAGGCCGGCCATGAGTGCGGCCTTCATGGAGCGGTGAAACCGCTCGCACAACCCGTTGGCAAGGGGGTGGTAGGCCGTGGTGCGGTGCAGCGTGACCCCCAACGAGCGGGCGACCGCGCCCCAAAGTTCGGACGTGAACTGTGGGCCGCGGTCGGACGAGATGTCCGCCGGTGCGCCGTAGCGCGCGACCCAGGTGGCGATGAACGCCTGCGCCACGTCGGTGGTGGTGGTGGAGGTGAGGGGCACGGCCTCCGGCCACCTGGTGGTCCTGTCCACCATGGTGAGCAGGTGGGTGAACCCCCGCGATGGGGGCAGGGGACCCACCAGGTCCACGTGGACGTGGTCGAAACGCTGTGCAGGCACGGTGAAAGGTGCCAGCGGGGCCTGGGTGTGGCGGTGGACCTTGGCCCGCTGGCAGGCCGTGCAGGCGTTGGCCCAGTCGCGGACGTTCCGTCGAAGGCCGTGCCAGACGAAACGTGCCGACACCAGCTTCTGAGAAGCTTTCCGGCCCGGGTGAGAAAGGCCGTGGATGGAGGCGAAGATGCGGCGCTGCCAGGAAACGGGCACGATGGGGCGAGGCTGGCCCTGGGAGACGTCACAGAGCAGGACGGTGCCCGTGAAGGGGATGTCGGCCAGGCGGAGGCCCGTGTCCGCCGCCCGGAGGGCCTGCACCGAGGTGTCGGTGGTTTGGTCGGCCGCCATGAGCGCGAAGTCCACGCCGAGGTGGACCGCGTTCGCGCTGGCCCGAGAAAGACAGTCGGCCACAGCGTTGTCTTTGCCGGCGACGTGCCGGATGACCGTGGTGAATTCCGACACGGCGGAGAGGTGGCGCTGCTTGTGGGCCGACCACGGCTCCGTGACTTTGGCCATTGCGTAGACCAACGGCTTGTGGTCGACGAAAGCCGTGAACGGGCGGCCCTCCAGGAGGTGTCGGAAATGGCGAACGGCCAGGAATAGACCGAGCAGCTCGCGGTCGAACGTGCTGTATTTTAACTCGTTCGGCCGGAGCTGCCGGCTGAAAAACGCGAGTGGCTGCCAAACCCCGTCCACCCATTGTTCATGGACGGCGCCCACCGCGTAGTTGGAGGCGTCCGTAGTGAGGGCGATGGGCGCGTTGAGCACCGGTGAGCCAGCAGCGTTGCGTCGGCGAGGGCCCGTTTTGCGCTCGCGAAGGCCGCGTCCATGGCCGCGGACCAAACGATGTCATGCTTGGCCGGCTTGCCCCGGAGGGCCTCGTAAAGGGGCCGCATGAGCTGAGCAGCGCGGGGCACGAATCGGTGATAAAAATTCACCATGCCGAGGAACTCTTGAAGGGCCTTGATGGAACGGGGACTCGGGAACATGGTGATGGCCTCGACCTTGGTCGGCAGCGGCACGGCCCCGGTCTTGGTGATGCGGTGGCCCAAAAAGTCAACGGTCATCGTGCCGAAGTGGCATTTGGCCAGGTTGACAATTAAGCCGTGCTCGCTGAGGCGACCGAACAGTGTTCAGAGGTGGAGGAGGTGCTCGGCGCGGGACGTGCTGGCGACGAGGATGTCGTCCAGATAGACGAAAAGAAATGGCAGGTCGCGCAGCACGCCGTCCATTAAGCGCTGGAACGCCTGGGCCGCGTTCTTGAGGCCAAACGGCATCCTCAAGAATTCGAACAGGACGAACGGCGTGATGACGCCGTCTTCGGGACGTCGGCCGCCCGGACAGGTACCTGTTGGTATCCCCGTATCAGGTCAATTTTGGAAAATATGACCCGTCCCGCCAAACGGGCGGAAAAGTCCTGGATGTGCGGGATCGGGTACCTGTCGGGGGTGGTAGCGTCGTTGAGGCGGCGGTAGTCGCCACACGGGCGCCATCCGCCCCCCGGCTTTGGCACGATGTGCAGTGGTGAGGCCCACGCGCTATTGGAGCGCCGCACGATGCCGAGGTGCTCCAACACGTCGAACTCGGCCTTTGCCACGGCGAGCTTGGCCGGGTCGAGGCGGCGGGCCCTGGCGTAGACCGGCGGGCCCGTAGTGGGTATGTGGTGCTCGATCCCATGCCGCACTGCGACGGCCGAAAACGTCGGCCGTGTGAGGGCCGGGAATTCCGCGAGGAGGCGAGCGAACTCGTTCGCCGTCGGGAGGGCGCACGCCAGTTCGGTCGGCGTGGAGCTGCTCATCGTGCATGCCAGGGAGCTGAAGGTCTCGGCGTTGACAAGGCGACGACATTTGACGTCGACCAGCAGCCCGTGCGCGCAGAGGAAGTCGGCGCCCAGCAAAGCCATAGGGACGCAGGCGGTCACAAAGGTCCACTGAAAGCGCTGGCTGCCGAAGCAGAGGGTGACGTTGCGCGGGCCGAAAGTGCGTATGGCCGAGCCATTAGCAGCGACCAAAGAGGGGCCCGCAAACGGCGTCCCGCCTGTCCTGCTCGGAGGCGGGTATGACGCTCAGTTGGGCGCCGGTGTCAAAGGAAACGCCGCCCGGACGCTTTGTCCCGAATAAAAAGCAAGTTGCCCGAGTGGCCGGCGCTCATGGCTGGGAATGAACGCCGGCCCGGCCGTTTCCCGACTTGCCGAAAGTGCACGGGGGTCGGCACGTCCGAGCCTTGTGTCCGAACCTGGCGTGGTAATAACACCACGCCTGGTCAGGTGGAGGCCCCGGCCGTCGTGTCGGAAGCGGTCGGTGCGGCGTGGCGGCCGCCAGTTTCACCGGCAGTTCGGCCTCCAACCGCGCAGGGCGCTCGGGCGTCGTGGGCGTCGCCTCGGACGGCGGCAGGCTCCAGGTAGCCGCGCCGATGTGTTGGCCCGTCGAGGAGATCTTATCGGCTTCCCTGGCGAGGGCGCGGGGATCGGTGATCGACGTGCCAGCCAGGGCGAGGCGTACCGGGTGAGGCAGCTGGCGAAGGAACAACTCGCGGAACAGAAAATCCGGAGAGTGCTCACTGAGCAGCGGGAGCATATAGTCCATGCGCTCGGACGGGCGCGTGTCGCCGAGCTCGGGCAGGTCGAGCAGGCGCCGTGCGCGTGCCGCCGGTGAGAGGGCGAAAGCGTCGAGGAGGAGCGTCTTCAGCGCGTCATACTTGTCGGCAGCGGGCGGGTGCTCGAGGAGGCTCAGGGCGCGGGCCGCGGTGGCGGAACCGAGCGCTGCCACTACGTGGTGGAAGCGGGTGTCGTCCGCGGTGATGCCTCGCAGGGCGAACTGGGAGTCCGCCTGGGCGAACCAAACAGCCGCGTGAGCCTCCCAGAAGGTAGGCAGTTTAAGAGTCACTGCCGTGTCCATGTCGGTAGGTCACCAGTGAGGGAGCTGCGCTCCAACGCGAGTCGAAAGAAGTGACGCGACCAAAGACGGAATTCGTCCGAGTTGCTTTATTAAAACAAAACAGCTCAGGTATTCTGACCAAAAGCCCGTTTATCGGGCAGCAATATATATACACATTTATGTCGGGAAGTTTGCCCGGCAAAAGCTATACCGGGCATGCCCGGGTGTCAAGGGCGAGCCTTGGAAAGGCGAGTCTGGACCTGCCCGGGCGTGTTTGGCTGCGGCCTGGCAAGTCGAGGCTGGGCGTGCCCGGGCGCTCTGGACAAGCACTGGAAAGGCGAGAGCGGGCATGCCCGGACGCTCTGGGCGAGCCCTGGAAAGGCGATAGCGGGCATGCCCGGACGCTCTGGGCGAGCCCTGGAAAGGCGATAGCGGGCATGCCCCGACGCTCTGGGCGAGCCCTGGAAAGGCGATAGCGGGCATGCCCGGACGCTCTGGGCGAGCCCTGGAAAGGCGAGAGCGGGCATGCCCGGGAAAGACGAGACCGGGCGTGCCCGGGAGGTTTGGGCGTGCCCGGGAACAGTGAGTCCGGGCATGCCCGGGAGAGGCGCGTCTGGCCGTGTTCTGGCCGGTGCAAGGCGATTGTGTGCATCCAGCGGTAACCGCTACAATAGTACTCGTATTTCATCTGCTTCTGGCCATCCACTTGCTGTTGCTTGCGTTATTTTTTACGGGCATAAGGAAGTTACTCATCCAGCTGTGTGTATCAGATGACAGATGTGATTTGTGTAGACCACATATGAAATGGTACCAAACAGGCATTTCCTATTGGTCAGGATTCACTGGCAACAGCTGGTTGGCACATAGTTACCAGCTTCACAGCAGTGAAGGAATTTGTTTTATTCAACAGTCGTCCACAACTTTTTAAAATATTATGCAATATATCGGTTTTGCCCTGTCACTCAATGGTGAAGAATCACTTAGAAATAAATAAAAAACATATTGTATTTGGATCTTCACCAAATTCAAATCGATTGTCCATGTCACGCACCCAACCTCTCCACCACGTTTCATCTGTCATCCACGTGTTGTGGCGTCTGGTCAAATCCGTTTCTGTTGTTTGTTCCCCCTCCATCCCCTCCCTTACCTCGAACGGCTACACAGCTGACCCACCGTACCTGACCCACCGAAAAAGCTGAATGCCTCAACTCTGTGTTTGCCTCTAAATCTTGTGTCCCAAACCCATCCCTCTCTGTACCCACCGTACCCAGTCGTGCCCAGCTGTTCCTGGACTCTGTGTCCTTTCCTCCCGACAAGGTGGAAAAGTTTCTGTCAACCCTCGACTTTGATTCTGAAACTGGACCTGACAGCATCAGCCCACGTGTCCTAAAATCCTGCTCTGCCGCTCTATCTCACCCTCTCTCTCTGGCGGATGTGTTAGTTTGGCGGATGTCTTAGTTTGGCGGATGTGTTTGTTTGGCGGATGTGTTTGTTTGGCGGATGTGTTTGTTTGGCGGATGTGTTAGTTTGGCGCACATGTTTGTTTGGCAGATGTGTTTGTTTGGCGGATGTGTTTGTTTGGCAGCTGTGTTAGTTTGGCGCACATGTTTGTTTGGCTGATGTGTTAGTTTGGCAGATGTCTTAGTTTGGCGCATGTGTTTGTTTGGCGGATGTGTTTGTTTGGCGGATGTCTTAGTTTGGTGCATGTGTTTGTTTGGCGGATGTGTTAGTTTGGTGGATGTCTTAGTTTGGCGCATGTGTTTGTTTGGCGGACATGTTAGTTTGGCGGATGTCTTAGTTTGGCGCATGTGTTTGTTTGGATGATGTGTTAGTTTGGCGGATGTCTTAGTTTGGCGCCTGTGATTGTTTGGCGGATGTGTTGGTTTTGGCAGATGGCTTAGTTTGGCGCATGTGTTTGTTTGGCGCATGTGTTTGTTTGGCGCATGTGTTTGTTTGGCGGATGTGTTAGTTTGGCGGATGTGTTAGTTTGGCGGATGTCTTAGTTTGGGGCACGTGTTTGTTTGGCGGATGTGTTAGTTTGGCGAAAGTGTTTGTTTGGCGGATGTGTTAGTTTGGCGGATGTCTTAGTTTGGCGCAAGTGTTTGTTTGGCGTATGTGTTAGTTTGGTGGATGTCTTAGTTTAGCGAAAGTGTTTGTTTGGCGGATGTGTTAGTTTGGCGGATGTCTTAGTTTGGCGGATGTCTTAGTTTGGCGAAAGTCTTTGTTTGGCGGATGTCTTAGTTTGGCGCATGTGTTTCTTTGACGGATGCGTTTGTTTGGCGGATGTGTTAGTTTGGCTGATGTCTTAGTTTGGCGCATGTGTTTGTTTGGCGGATGTGTTAGTTTAGCAGATGTTTTAGTTTGGCGCATGTGTTTGTTTGGCGGACGTGTTAGTTTGGCTGATGTCTTAGTTTGGCGCATGTGTTTGTTTGGATGATGTGTTAGTTTGGCGGATGTCTTAGTTTGGCGCATGTGATTGTTTGGCGGATGTGTTAGTTTGGCGGATGGCTTAGTTTGGCGGATGTGTTTGTTTGGCGGATGTGTTAGTTTGGCGGATGTCTTAGTTTGGCGCGCGTGTTATTTTTTTTTTTTTTTTTTTTTTTTTTTTTTTTTTTTTTTTTTTTTTATACAAGATCGAGGCTCGTGAAAGAGCGAACATTAATCACACAGAAAGACAAACCGACACATAAAACATATAACATAGGGAGCGGTAGACAAGATGGGGGGAGAGGGGGAAGGACACAAACACAACATTTGAGAGCAGGGACCGAGAGACATGGAGACATCGAGAGATCTGAGAGAGGGCGAGGGCTTTGGGGGGGGGGGCATGGGAAGGGGGCGGTGGGAGAGGTATAAAACATATGGACACTGCCAGGACTTCCAGGAAAGAAGTTGGAATTTCAAACAAGGTGGATCTGGGGTGAATTAGCGGGGGTAGAAAAGATCAAGGTTTTGGATGGGGGAAGATAAGAGATGGTGGTGAACAGCTGTTTTAAAGACCTGGAGGGAGGAGTGGGATTGAAGGGAGTGAGGTAGTTTGTTCCAGAGGCGGGAGAAAAGAGGAATGAAAGAGTGAAGGTGAGCGGAGAGCCGAGATTTCGGCAGTTTAACCATCAGAGGGTTGCTGGCAGATCTTGTGCGACCTGTAGGAATATTTGGGGGACAGAGCACAGAGAGAGCTGGGGGTGCAAGGCCGGAGAGGAGTCGGTAGAAGACAGAAAGACCACCTACCTGCCTGCGGTGAGTGAGTGAAAGGCCCTCAGAGATAGCTTCATCGCGGGAGATTCCAATAATTCTGAAAGCTTTGGTTTCAACAGCGTGAAGCCGAGCTAGGTGTGAGGCAGGAGCACCGGCCCATAGGGGAGAACAGTATTCCATTGAGCTGCGGATGAAAGCCTTGTATGTGGTGAGGAGCTCAGGTGTGCCGAGGAAGGACTTCGCACGACGGAGGATGCCCAGTCGGCGACTGGCTTTGGAGGCCAGCTTGGAAATGTGGTTTTCCCAAGAAAGATCATGGCAGATAGTGAGACCCAAAATCTTGAGCGACAGAACTTCTTGGAGAGGATTGTTGAGAAAGTAGATGGGAGGGTTGTCCAGTCGATCTTTTCGGAGAGACATAGTAAGAGTGTGAGATTTGTCAGGATTGAAAGACATGTTCCACTTGTTTGACCAGTCTGTGATTTTGTCCAGGTCTTCAGAGAGTGAGGAGGCAGCAGACTGCCGATCTGAGGGAAGAGGAATGGAGCGGCAGAGAGTGGAGTCATCAGCAAAGAGATAGAGAGGATTTTCGAGAGAGTCAGAGAGATCATTGATGAAGACCAGAAAAAGCACGGGGCCCAGAACACTGCCTTGGGGAACTCCAGCCTGAACAGGAAGAGGAGATGAGAGAAACCCATTCAGGGCCACATGTTGACGACGACTAGAGAGGAAGTCCGCCAGCCATGCGTGGAGATTTCCATGGATACCAAAGGAGGAGAGTTTGGTGAGCAGAGCGGGGTGCCAGACCGTGTCGAAGGCACGTGATATGTCGAGGGAGACAGCTCTAATTTCCTGTTTGGCATTGAGGACCTCCATCCATTGTTGAGACAGCAGAAGCAGCATGTCCAGAGTAGAGTGACCTGGTCTGAAACCAAATTGATGATCGAGATCAAGCCATTGGAGAAGAGGAAAGATTTCATATCAGAAGCAATGATGGATTCCATGACTTTGCTGATAATTGGGAGAAGGCTGATTGGTCTGTAGTTGCTAGGATCTGTTTTTGCACCTTTTTTGTGCAAAGCGGTGATGTTGGCTGATTTCCAAGCAGATGGCAGTTGACCTTGAGCAAAAGAGAGGGTGAAGAGAACAGAGAGAGGGTGAGATAGAGCAGCAGAGCAGGATTTTAGGACCCGTGGGCTGATGCCGTCGGGTCCAGTTGCAGAATCAGAGTCGAGGGTTTGTTTGGCGGATGTGTTAGTTTGGCGAAAGTGTTTGTTTGGCGGATGTTTTAGTTTGGCGGATGTCTTAGTTTGGCGCATGTGTTTGTTTGGCGGATGTGTTTGTTTGGCGGGTGTCTTAGTTTGGCGCATGTCTTAGTTTGGCGGATATCTTAGTTTGGCGAAAGTGTTTGTTTGGCGGATGTGTTAGTTTGGCGCATGTGTTTGTTTGGCGGATGTGTTAGTTTGGCGCATCTGTATGTTTGGCGGATGGCTTAGTTTGGCGCATGTGTTTGTTTGGCGGATGTGTTAGTTTGGCGCATGTGTTTGTTTGGCGGATGTGTTTGTTTGGCGGATGTGTTTGTTTGGCGGATGTGTTTGTTTGGCGGATGCCTTAGTTTGGCGAAAGTGTTTGTTTGGCGGATGTGTTAGTTTGGCACATGTGTTTGTTTGGCGCATGTGTTTGTTTGGCGCATGTGTTTGTTTGGCGGATGTCTTCGTTTGGCGCATGTGTTGGTTTGGCGGATGTGTTAGTTTGGCGGATGTCTTAGTTTGGTGGATGTCTTAGTTTGGTGGATGTCTTAGTTTGGCGCATGTGTTAGTTTGGCGGATGTGTTAGTTTGGCGGATGTCTTGGGTTGGCGCATGTGTTAGTTTGGCGGATGTGTTAGTTTGGCGGATGTCTTAGTTTGGCGAAAGTGTTTGTTTGGCGGATGTGTTAGTTTGGCGGATGTGTTAGTTTGGCGGATGTCTTAGTTTGGCGCATGTGTTTGTTTGGCGGATGTGTTAGTTTGGCGGATGTCTTGGTTTGGCGCATGTGTTAGTTTGGCGGATGTGTTAGATTGGCGGATGTCTTAGTTTGGTGCATGCGTTTGTTTGGCGGATGTGTTAGTTTGGCTGATGTCTTAGTTTGGCACATGTGTTTGTTTGGCGGATGTGTTTGTTTGGCGGATGTGTTTGTTTGGCGGATGTCTTAGTTTGGCGCATGTGTTTGTTTGGCGGATGTGTTAGTTTGGCAGATGTCTTAGTTTGGCGCATGTGTTTGTTTGGCGGATGTGTTAGTATGGCGGATGTGTTAGTATGGCGAATAACACATCTATTCACCCTCTCCTTTGCTCAAGGTCATCTGCCAGCATCTTGGAAAGCAGCAAACATTACTGCTTAGCACAAAAAGGTACAAAAACAGATCCTTGCAACTACAGACCAATCAGCCTGCTCCCAATTATCAGCAAAGTCATGCAATCCATCATTGCTTTGGATATCAAATCCTTCCTCTTCTCCAATGGCTTGATCTCCGATCATCAATTTGGATTCAAACCAGGTCATTTTACCCTGGAAATGTTGCTTCTGCTGTCTCAACAATGGATGGAGGTCATCAATGCCAAACAGGAAATCAGAGCTGTCTCCCTTGACATATCACGTGCCTTCGATACGGTCTGGCACCCAGCTCTGCTCACCAAACTCTCCTCCTATTGTATCCTGGAAATCTCCACGCATGGCTTGCGGACTTCCTCTCTGGTCGGAGTCAACGTGTGGCCCTGAATGGATTTCTCTCATCTCCCCTGCCTGTTCTGGCTGGAGTTCCCCAAGGTAGTGTTCTGGGCCCTGTGCTATTTCTGGTCTTCATCAATGATCTCTCTGACTCTCTCGAAAATCCTCTCTATCTCTTTGCTGATGACTCCACTCTCTGCCGCTCCATTCCTCTTCCCTCAGATCGGCAGTCTGCTGCCTCCTCACTCTCTGAAGACCTGGACAAAATCACAGACTGGTCAAACAAGTGGAACATGTCTTTCAATCCTGCCAAATCTCACACTCTTACTATGAATGAATGAATGAATGATCGTTTTAAGGCCATTTTCCCTGCTGGAGCAGGGGTTAGCCTTGCGGGCCCATGACAATCATGGTTCCCTGTTTGAGGCAATGTTTTTATGGCCGGATGCCCTTCCTGGCGCCAACCCTTGGTCACGCTCTTACGATGCGCAGGGATACGGTGTACACACCGTGATCATTCATCCCAGCAAGCTGGTACTCAATTTGCCGACCTCGGAAGGATGACAGGATGACAGGCTGAGTCAACCCCTCTGGCGTTAATTCAGCGATCAGACCTGGATTCGAACCCAGGATCCTAGGATCCCAAGCCGGCATGCTAACCGCTAAGCCAACACCAGGGCACCACACTCTTACTATGTCTCTGAAAAGACCGACTGGAAAACCCTCCCATCCACTTTCTCAACAATCTTCTCCAAGAAGTTCTGTCGCTCAAGGTTTTGGGTCTCACGATCTGCCATGATCTTTCTTGGGAAAACCACATTTCAAAGCTGGCCACCAAAGCCAGTCGCCGACTGGGCATCCTCCGTCGTGCGAATTCCTTCCTTGGCACACCTGAGCTCCTCACCACATACAAGGCTTTCATCCGCAGCTCAATGGAATACTCTTCCCCCCTTTGGGCCGCTGCTCCTGCCTCACACCTAGCTCGGCTTCAGGCTGTTGAGACCAAAGCTTTCAGAATCATTGGAATCTCCTGCGATGAAGCTAACTCCGAGGGTCTTTTACTCACTCACCGCAGGCAGGTTGGTGGTCTTTCCGTCTTCTACCGACTCCTCTCCGGCCTTGCTCCCCCAGCTCTCTCTAATATTCCAGTCTGTCCCCCTAATATTCCTTCAGGTCGCACAAGATCTGCCTGCAACCCTCTTATGGTTAAACTGCCAAAATCTCGGCTCTCTGCTCATCTTCACTTTTTCATTCCCCTTTTCTCCCGCCTCTGGAACAAACTTCCCCACTCCCTTCAATCCCACCCCCTCCTCCAGGTCTTTAAAACAGCTGTTCACCACCATCTCTTGTCTTCCCCCATCCAAATCCTTGATCTTTTCTACCCCCGCTAATTCACCCCAGATACACTTTTTTGAAATTCCAACTTCTTTCCTGGAAGTCTTTGCAATGTCCATATGTTTTGTACCTCTCCCACCTCCTCCCAAGCCCTCTCCCTCCCACAGTTCTCTCGATGTCCTTGCTCTCAAATGTTGTGTTTGTGTCCTTCCCCCTCTCTCCCCATCTTGTCTGACGCTCCCCTTATTTTGTGTTTTATGTGTCGGTTTGACTTTTTGTGTGATTAATGT
The DNA here is from genome assembly GCF_964187855.1 of Myxine glutinosa. Classification (NCBI taxonomy): domain Eukaryota; kingdom Metazoa; phylum Chordata; class Myxini; order Myxiniformes; family Myxinidae; genus Myxine; species Myxine glutinosa. The sequence continues at coordinate 121,407 of NW_027616944.1, forward strand.
TAGCTCGTTCACGAGCCTTGATCTTGTATACAAAAAGAACAACAAAAAAAAACAAAAAAAAAAACTGATTGCTTCTTTGATACACAGCATTCTGCACCGGTGTTCGTAATTAACAGTGTTCAGTCTGTTTACCGCTGTTTAAGTTGATGACGTAATGCTTTATAAGCCGGATGTAGATCGAGTTATGTAATGTGGTCAAACAGACCGTTCTTGAAAATGGCATCACCCGCCTCTGCGTCTTCTCCATGACTATGTGTGTATATATATATATATATATATATATATATATATATATATATATATATATATATATATATATAAATAAATATATATATATATATATATATATATATATATTAGGGTGGGCTTCAAAAAAGCAAAATGCAGATTTTCTCCGGGACATGGTCTATTTGTGTTCCTTTTGGTGTCAAAGGAAACCACACCAAATTTGAATGGAATCCAATAATATTTAGGGGTGCCACATCAGTGATGAAGTTTCCCCCATGCAAAAATAGGAATTCCCATTTTTTAGGCTGTATATACACAAAATAAATACATAATTATATATATACATTAAATATAATATTAAAAATAAATATATAGTAAATATACATTAAATAATAAATATACATAAATACACATTATACATTATATATATACAATATATTATACATACAGTTTTGAGACTTCCTATGATCACTATCTGGGCAATTTTCATGCATGTTTTGTACAGGTTCCCGGGGTCAGGGGTACGCTTTTTTAGTGTGTAATATGTAGGCCTAACTTATTGACTGCGGCTCTTTTGTAGAGAGTGACCCTGTGGAGTAAGAATTAACAGGATTTTACCCACATTCTTGCTTATTTTGCAGATATGGCATGTGCTAGTACCAGTGTTTCATTGAAAACTCGGGCTCAGGATAATGTGTATCTCATTGGGTCCACTTCTGGAGATGCCATCAAAGGTGCCAAGCTCCCGACTGTGCATCAATCTCTTGTCCTGTTTTTCCATCACCTGAAGAAGGAGAATCGCACTGCCCGGGAGAGTGCAACCCTCACCATTGAAGAGGTTGTGAAGTTCTGGGAAAAAGCTCACCTACCTACAACGACGAAGCAGCACTGCATCCATCGTTTGGAGAGGCTATATGAAGAATGGAGGAGCCTCCAAAAAGGTGCAAAGCGGGGTGGTGCGACCCAAGAGAAAAAGGAAACATCCTTCAAGGCCTCCTTGGAGAAGACGTTTGATCTTAGGCATGCAGATTCGGAGGCCATAATCACCAACCCCGAGGACAGGAAGTTTCTTCACGATCAATTCTCAGAGAGGAAGGCTTCAATGGGATCTGTAGACACTGTGTTGGAAGCAAAAACGTTCTTGTGTGTTTGAAAGATCAGCAGTCACGAGATGATTATCGTGAACTCCTAGAACTGACTGTCATCTACATGGGAGGAATCCCACCTCGTGGAATCCGGATCATGGCTCCAGGAGCAATGCACAGAGCCAGATGGATGGCAAAAGCACTATATTCACTACAGGTGTTCATGTTTCGGTCAGAGTTCCACTTGACACTTCGAGAGGCGAGAGAACTCCGAGCCTTCAACATTTTTGTCTGCCTTGTGTATGTACAGGCTTGGTTTCGGGCTCCACAAGCTATTGAGGCTCCCCTGAATGACATTAACCTCTTCAAGAAGTTGGAAAAGTTTGAACAAATCAATCAGAAGATGGCTCAGGCAGCCTTGAAGGCACTTGGCCGCCACACGTGGTACATGAGCCCAGTACTAGTGGCATTTGCATTCTTTGACACCAGAATTGACGAAGAAAGCAAGATCAATATGATTGAAGCATTGAAAAATGACGGTGAAAACCCCTCTCCAAAGAGACCAGCTATCAAACGAGGAACCGCCCTGTCAATCGCTGGCCTCATAACAAAACACACCAAGCATTTCTTCAGCATCCTAGGGACCCCAACTGATTGGATGGATAAGGATCCTGGTTCATGGGAGCAAGAAACCAGCTTTCAGGAAGTAAAGAAAGCCGCCAGTGGCTTAGTCGTGGTGAACGACAGGGCAGAAATGGGTGTCGCATTGATACAAGACTACAATAAGCTCCTTACAAAGGATGAAGAGCAAAAGCAAGCTCTGCTCCAAGTTGTTGCTGCTCACAGGAAGATGTACCTCGATGCCAAGAAGGCAACAGTGGTGAAACAGGCCCAGAAATAGGAGTTACATTTCTCATTATATTTGGGTTTTTTAATATTATGTGATATGGTGTCTCTTCATTTTATGAACTGAACATTTGGATTGTTATCATTGAATTTGAGTTTTCATAGCAATATAGTGCTATTTGTGCAGCTATTGTAACTTGTGTTTGCTAGAATACAAAGAAAGTGAGTGGAGGGTGGATTTTCATAAAACAAACTTCTGGTTTTGCTTTCGATCCATATATAGAAAAGTTTTGTAGACACCTTTAGTTTGAAAGCTGATGTGGCACCCCTAAATAAAATCAGATTGCTTTCATATTTGGTGTCTTTTCATTTTGGAACAAAAGGAACAACATAAAGCCATGTCCCAGTAAATTTTTTTTTAAATTATTTTGAGCACCACCCTAATATATATATATATATATATATATATATATATATATATATATATATATATATATATATATATATATATATATATATATATATATATATATATATTGTTGCGGATATGAGGATTGTATTTTTTTTATTGTGTGCTTTATTATTATTATTGTTTTAGTCTGGCCCCTCCTGCCTCCAGTGTTGTGTGAAGGTCAAAGGGCGTTCCGGTAGTTAATTCCATAAAGCATCCATTGAAGGACACTATAAAACCCTTGTTCAGTAGCTTATATCTTTATTATGTGTTTTAGGGTAAGGCCTTGTCTTCCATTAAAATGACACTCCATTGCACCAAGTGAAATAGATAGATTCCCTTCATTCCCATTCCCAAAAACCTCCATTTCCCCTTTCGTCATGGCCAAGCCTCAATTTGGCAATTACATCCCCTCCAAAGCCGCCATTGAACATGTGCGCGGGTTGGGGAAGAAAGGCGTGCCCGCCCGTCGTCATCAAGGGCGGAGCCAGAGGGTCGCGCGACCAACCATGGCCGAGGTGAGCACACCGATGGGCGTGTCCTGAAGGCCGGCGGTTTAATCGCCGGAGGCGTTATAAAAGCGCGGGCGCAAGAGTGATGAGAAAGAAGTCGTCAGAGAAAAGCTGCGTAGAGGGGTCCATGACAAAGAGAGGTCCATGACAAAGAGAGGTCCATGACAAGAGTGGCGGTTGCATCCACAGCAGCTTGAGCCACCGAAACTGCAGCCACAGCAGCGTGGGGCCTGGACGGCAGTTTGGAGCAGGGCCGCGAAGGAACGGCGGCTGCCCAACGCGCCGATCGTGCTGCAGGACCCGTTGGACCTCCCTCTCCCTCAAAACATCCACCTGCCATTCCTATCATCATTCCCCGTGTAAGTGTGTCCGTAGTCTGTCTTTTGTCTTGTCCCTGGGAATAGGTTAAGCCTGTTAGATAAGCTAGTATTTTCACTGTGTCTCTAAAAGCTTCTGTAAATTATTTTCTTATCTTTCCTTCTCCTTGGTTATTTTGACCCTGTAAATAGTAAATAAATTTAGTCGTATTTTCAACCTTTTTTCGTCCTCTTATTCCTTTTCTTCACATCCGTCGTTTTTGTCTTTTCCCTCATTGAATAGCTGTGGCGCGATACGGCCAACGTGCGGGTGAATCGGGTGAATCGGGGAAACTGTTAGGTCGCGGTGCCTCCGCTCGGCAAACATAACATCCTTAACCGCGGACCGCAATAATTGGTGTCTGGGAGTGAGATTCGAGGCCCGAACCAAATTTTTAGAACATCTAAAAAAAAAAAAAAAAAAAAAAAAAAATTTGGTCAAAATTTGGAGCGGCCGAAATTTGTTTTGTTTTACAAAACCTGAACTTTGAAATCGCGCCATGGCTGGTCAAGGCGATCGGATGCAGGTGGGTGAGCTAGAGGAGGGGTAACCGCTGTTACAGAGGAGTAACCCAGGATCAGAGGGACGAAGTAGAGGAGAACAATGAGGAGGTGGTTGAGGAGGTTTCAGGCGCGCAAAATGGCGTCCTCGCGCACGTGGGTGTAGCGGCACCAAATTTTGCCGCGCCCGTGACTGTAGCAGCGGCCGCAGCACCAATGAACTGGGGCCTATTCATGCAACAGATGCAGGCCTTCATGGTCAAGGCGGATGAGGAGAGGGAAGAGAACAGGGGGATGAGAAACCAAATTGTAGGAATGGGAAACCAAATGGAAGGGATGGAAAGCAGAATCAGGGATGAAGCAAGGGGTACCGGTGAACGGTTAGACAAGAAATTTGAGGGGTTAGACAATCAGATAGAGGGGGTGAAAAATGGGTTGAGGGGGCTAGAAGATAGAATGGAAGACAAATTGCGGGAAATAGGGGAGCAATCCGCCCGAGAAATTAAACAAATGGGAGAGCAGATAGAGGAGGTGAAAATCGGGGTAGAAATCAAACTGGATGCTCAGAGGGATGAATTGGGACAGATGAGGGCGGCATCTACAAAAGAGAGGGAGGAGATGAAAGAGGAGATACGACGAGGTGTAAGTGAGGAGGTCTCGGGGGTACGCGAGGAGGTAAAGCGAGGTGAAAAGCGTATGGAGAAAGAGGTGAGAAATGGAACGGCTAGGTTACAGGGGGGAATAGAAGATCTGACGGAGGAGGTGGAACAGCTGACGGTGGGACAGACGGAGTTAGTGGAGCAGGTACAAAAGAACACTGCGGTACTAGGAGGGTTGAAAGCGACACAAAGAGACATCAAGGACGACTTGATAGCGACACAGAGGCAATGTCAGATGGTACGTGAGGGACTGACAATGAGGTTGGACGAGGTGACAGAGGTAATGGAGACGAAGGACCGGCAGGTGAGGATGCACATAGAGACGGTCACGGTAGCCTTAGAGGACGAAATTGAGGAGACGCACCGGGAAATGAAAGAGGTGCAGCAAAAATTAGAAGAGGTGGAAGAGGGGGTGAGTGAAATTAAGAAGAGACGGAGGGAAACTAAGAGGGAGATAAAGGAGGAGGTAATGGAATTGGTACAAGGTCTGTGCTCAAATCGTGATGATGTGCTCGCTAACCAAATAAAGAGTTTGCAGGTGGCGAAGGAGGTACGGAGACAAGGTGCCGAGGTGAGTGGCGATATACGTGGAAATGTACATGATGTGAGGGGAGCTTCAGTCGGCTTGGGGGTTGATTTGGATCCGGGTGTTCGTGAGAGGCCGTTGGTGAAGTGTGTGACGGGTACGGTGTGCGAAAGAGGATGTGTGCGAGAATTTCCGACTCTGGGGTGTGTGAGGAAAAAGTGCGTGCCAAGGAGTGAGTGTGCTGTCGAGAGTGAGTCGGTCGTAGCGCGTGTGCGAGGGAGCACATGGAAGCGTGTAGTGAGGAGTGTTACAGAGGATGTAACAAGAAAGTGTACACCTGTGGTGAGTGTTACGGAGGAAGTAACGGGAGAGTGTGCGCAAGAAGATGTGCGAGAAAGGTGTGTAACGGACGGGTGCATGGGGAAAGAGTGCGCTGTCAAGAGTAAGGGAGGATGCACGCCTGTGGTGAGTGTTACGGAGGAAGTAACGGGAGAGTGTGCGCAAGAGTGTGCGCGAGAAAGGTTGTGTAACGGACAGGTGCATGAGGAAAGAGTGCGCTGTCAAGAGTAAGGGTGAGTGCGCTGTCAAGAATGGTGGTGAAAGTAGTGAGAGTGACACGGAGCGTGAGTTGGTTGTGACAGGTGAGAGAGGATGTACACCTGGAATGGAAGGATGCACACCTGGAATGGTAGAGCGTGTGTGGGAATGTACACTTGAGTTGGTAGTGAGGCACGTGGTTGGGTGTGCGAGTGAGAGCACACCTGTGATTGTCACAGAGGAGGTGACCGAGAAGGGGGCACGAAGAGGTGTGTTGGTAAGGTGTGCGAACGACGAGTGTGTGCAAAGGTGTTCGGTGGTCAGGTGTGTGACCAAGTCTGTGAGCGGAATGAGTGTACCTGGGTGTGTAAGAGAAGGTGCAATGACGAGGAGCATGGGAACAGCTGGATGTATGAGCAAGGAACGGGCTGCGGGGTGTAAGCATGCAGGTGAGGCATCGACGGTAACCGGGTTAGCGGTTAGAACGACATTTAGCCGAATCGGGCCCTCGGTGCACGTCGGGCAGCTTCGCGTGCCGCGAGGACCAGCGGGGAACCGAACCACGGCGGTTTCGAAAGAACCGCCCTACGCGATCCACGCTGGGCCTCGCTTTGAACGGCCGCGTCCGTGCTCCACTAGGCGGAGCGGGCAGCCCTATAGGAAGGGTCGTCATGGCGACCCCTTTTTGTTGAGGCGTTCCGGCAGGTCGAGATCGGGCCATTGGATGGCTCCGTGCCGAGGTGGTGCGTGGGATCTCGGCCCGGGTAAGCGTCCTTCCCTGCACCGAGTGCCGGACGCATCCAGCCACCGGCACCAAACAACCCGCAAATCATTGCTCGGCTTTACGAAGCCGGGCTGTGGAAGTGAATTGGCGCACCGAGAGGCACTAGTGAGTGGACTGTGATGATGGTGATAGTGATAGTGATTTGATACGAAATTTAAAATAGTGAGTAGAATTGGCAGTAATTGGAAAATTTTTGATTTGTGGAAATTGGACGAGCAAAATTTATAGTAAGAGATGCCCCATGTGATGGGATGGCCAATCCACCATCCCTCACATCGGGGGCAAAGGAGCACTAGTCTTATGGGGTTTATGGCAGTGAAAACTAGCCCGGGAGGGTTAGGATATAATGTGTAGGGCCCTAGAGATGACATTAGGTAACGTTAAGGTTAGGTAGTGACTGATACCTGTAGTGGGGACGCAGGTAGATTAGTGTGGATGATAATGACATGGTATGTGCTTAGTTTAAAGGGAAGACGGGGAGCACTAAGTTAGCAGGGGAGTAGTTAGATGAGATGATGCCGTGTGTTTGAGGATTGGAAGTGTATTGTGAAAAGTGTGTAAGGAACAGGTGTGATTGCACAGGTGTGCAACTGAACAGGTGTGTGGAGCAGTGTATGAGTGAGTGATGGTGATGTGTATTGTGTTGACCAAATGGTCCAGGGAGAAGGAGGGTGCAGGTGGCACCAGGTGTGATTGCACAGGTGTGCAACGACAGGAGTATGGAGAATGGTTGTGTGGAATAAATGGTATGGAGTATATGGAGTATTGGAATGGATGGTCGTGGAGTGAGTATGGTGGAAACTATGGAGTGGAGTGGATGGTGCGAAGGTGTGAATGGGGGAAGGATGGACCCCCATCACGAATACCCGGGGCGGGTAGTTTAAGTGTTAGGTAGAGGGTATAGGTAAATTATGGTTGGATATTGGCATCTGTGGTGCGGGTGAAAGAATGGTGTTTAGATGGGTGCATTAGTGTTGTGGAAATGGCTGGGCGTGTAGCCTGTTAGTGTGTGTAGTTGGTTTGGGCACTCCACCACTGTAAGGATGTCGGCCAGGTGAGGCCGCAGGTGGGCTCTGGGAGCCGGTAGAGTTGTGGATGGGGCCCGAGGATCCGGAGGACGGACCCGGATAGCCCAGTGCCAGAGGGCACCGAGGGGTGACAGAGCCAGGAGGGGCCTTCCCCAGGTAGATAGGTTAGGTAAGGAGCAGGTAAGCTCGGAGGCAACTACAGTGGTGGAGGTGTGCAGGTGGGTAGACCTGCTGGGAGAGCTACACGCCCCAGTCCTGAAATTGTGCAAGGGCACAGGGAGATGAATCGGGGGAGTGAGACCCCAAATTGAGAAGCACCACAGTTTGGTCAATGGGAATTTGTTTTTAGAACCCAGAGTGTAAGATGGCCAATGGATTGGCAGGGAAAGACCCCGGGTAGTGTAAAGTGTATTAAAGTCATTTAGAAAGTAGTTAGGATGAAGTCTCCTCGCACCATCTACATACACTCACCTGAGGTGACGTAACTCCACACCATGCCATGTTTTATTATTTTTATTTTGATGCAAATGTTTGGATTGCGAGACGCATCATGACGTGGGTGTGACATTGTGCTTGATGTTCCATCTCTCCCTCCTTATGAGGATTGATGATGAATTGGTGATGGCAAATTTTGGTTGGAGGGATTGTGGGAACGAATTTGGTATAAGGGAAATATGGGGAAGACGTGACAGTAGTGACGAATTTGTAAATGTGTAGATTTTGTACATATGGGGTAAGGGCAAGGGTAGTGTAGGTGACAGGGGGGGGTGACGTACGGTAGGGACGAGCTTTCTCACTTCGCTCTCCGTACGCACTTCGCCTTGCATTGCCTTTGTTGATGTGTACCCTTGTGACCTTACCCCTCGCTCATCTGTCTTCCCCCCTTTGTCTCCCACATGAGGACCTGAGCGCCACTGGGCGCCGAGGGGAGCGTGCGTGAGTCCGCCATTGTGCGCCCGGAACTCCCAGAACCAGCTGTCTGCATCAATGCACCACATTATGGACCACATGTCTGTGGCCGAGCACCACTTATGGACCCCATGGGTTGGGGCATGGCCCCTCTGCTGGAACCGGCCATGAAGGCCCGAAATCTTGCTGGCGGACCTTGATCACAGGGCACCGATGCCCCACAGGTGAACCACACTAGTCGGCCCCCTGTGGGCCATAAATAAAACAAAAATGGACACGTTGGGCTAGTTTTATTGCAAATAGGCCGCCAGCAAAGAAAATGACAACATCTGGAAGAGAGTAATAGCCAGCAGAGGGAGCCGAAGAGCAAGAGACCACCTGCAGGGTTAGGGGTTGTTTGGTTATTTTTATTGATGAACAATGATGACTGTGCGCCGATTGGTGCTTGAGGGTGTGTTGGTGCGTTTTGGGTGCTTTCATGGTGCATTGATGCAGAGCAGACTGTCTCCCCCCCAGAAAGAACAATCACAGGTCCTGGGTTGCGTTTTGTAAATAAAGTAACGTCAGTGTAAATAATGCTCCCCACCGTCAATGTATAGTTTGAAGACCATTCCGCAATTCGGTTAACTGTGGGCGTGAGTCTGTTAGGCAGGGTGCAATGGAGCAGCGGGACATATTTATTTATGTTTTAAAACTGTCACACTCAGGGTCAGGTTAAATGTAGAGGGAACTACACCTACGTGTCACACTAAGTTAAAGTTATAGGCCCGGGACGTGCCTAAGAGGAGGAGGGTGCAGTGTTGCGGATATGAGGATTGTATTTTTTTTATTGTGTGCTTTATTATTATTATTGTTTTAGTCTGGCCCCTCCTGCCTCCAGTGTTGTGTAAAGGTCAAAGGGCGTTCCGGTAGTTAATTCCATAAAGCATCCATTGAAGGACACTATAAAACCCTTGTTCAGTAGCTTATATCTTTGTTATGTGTTTTAGGGTAAGGCCTTGTCTTCCATTAAAATGACACTCCATTGCACCAAGTGAAATAGATAGATTCCCTTCATTCCCATTCCCAAAAACCTCCATTTCCCCTTTCGACATGGCCAAGCCTCAATTTGGCAATTACATCCCCTCCAAAGCCGCCATTGAACATGTGCTCGGGTTGGGGAAGAAAGGCGTGCCCGCCCGTCGTCATCAAGGGCGGAGCCAGAGGGTCGCGCGACCAACCATGGCCGAGGTGAGCACACCGATGGGCGTGTCCTGAAGGGCGGCGGCTTAATCGCCGGAGGCGTTATAAAAGCGCGGGCGCAAGAGTGATGAGAAAGAAGTCGTCAGAGAAAAGCTGCGTAGAGAGGTCCATGACAAGAGAGGTCCATGACAAAGAGAGGTCCATGACAAAGAGAGGTGCATGACAAAGAGAGGTCCATGACAAAGAGAGGTCCATGACAAGAGTGGCGGTTGCATCCACAGCAGCTTGAGCCACCGAAACTGCAGCCACAGCAGCGTGGGGCCTGGACGGCAGTTTGGAGCAGGGCCGCGAAGGAACGGCGGCTGCCCAACGCGCCGATCGTGCTGCAGGACCCGTTGGACCTCACTCTCCCTCAAAACATCCACCTGCCATTCCTATCATCATTCCCCGTGTAAGTGTGTTCGTAGTCTGTCTTTTGTCTTGTCCCTGGGAATAAGTTAAGCCTGTTAGATAAGCTAGTATTTTCACTGTGTCTCTAAAAGCTTCTGTAAATTATTTTCTTATCTTTCCTTCTCCTTGGTTATTTTGACCCTGTAAATAGTAAATAAATTTAGTAGTATTTTCAACCTTTTTTTCGTCCTCTTATTCCTTTTCTTCACATCCGTCGTTTTTGTCTTTTCCCTCATTGAATAGCTGTGGCGCGATACGGCCAACGTGCGGGTGAATCGGGGAAACTGTTAGGTCGCGGTGCCTCCGCTCGGCAAACATAACATCCTTAACCGCGGACCGTAACAAAAAAATATATATATATATATATATATATTTATATATATATATATATATATATATATATATATAATATATTTATATATATATATATATATATATATATATATATATATATATATATATATATATATATATATATTATATATATATATATATATTTATATATATATATATATATATTTATATATATATATATATATATATATATATATATATATATATATATTATATATATATATATTTATATATATATATATATATATTTATATATATATATTTATATATATATATATATATATATATATATATATATATAAATATATATATATATATATTATATATTTTATATATATATATTATATATTATATATATATATATATATACACAAAGAATTAAGTTAAGCACCCCCCCCCGTTTTTTTTACAACCTCGCACATTACAAGTTTGTTGTCGTCAAAACAGTGTAATATACCCATGATATTGCTATATTTTCTGGAGAAGTGATATTATGGTCACATAAAAACATAACAATCATGCCGTTTTCAATATTTTATTCTGAATAATTTAAGGTGAAATTTTTTGGGAATTTTAGGCATATTTTCACCTCAATTTAAGTATGGAGCTATAGGTCCATCACGGACAGTGTGGATGACGTTTATGTTTTCTAACGTACAGTCATTGTTCTGAGAAGACCTCTAGCGATCTTTGCGTCAATAACGTGTGTAGGACCCACGTGATCGGATCACTGACTCAACCAATCACTTTTTTTCACTTTGATCACTCAATTTCATCAATGGATAATTGCTAATGTCATACCAATCATTATTTGATCTCACATACCTTAGAATATATGCCAATGTATACATATACACAAAGAATATATATTAGGGGGTGCTTACCTTAATTCGTTGTGTAGGGGTGCTTAACTTAATTCTTTGTGTATATATACAGTGGAACCTTGACTTACGAGTTTAATTCGTTCTGTGACCGAGCTCGTAACTCAAATTGCTCGTATCTCAAATCAAATTTCCCCATTGAAATGCATTGAAATGCTATTAATCCGTTCCAGCCCGCCAAAAACCACACCAATTTTTTTTAAAATATACAGTATATATAAAAATATCTCGCGCTTTATATTTCACCTGTATGCAGCATACAAGTTGGCAGGATGGCCTGGACTGGAGGTACGCACACTTGACTCTAAAGTCTAAACTGTCCAGCCTGGGTTTGAATCCCGACCCAGCTATAACCTGTCATGGGTGAATCACAGGCAGGGTGATTCATCAATGTGTGTACCGCTAAACTGGGCGCCCCGTTTGCGTCCCATTAGTTGTTGGATGTTAAGGATCTCACCGTGTTTTCCACAAAGAGAAGGCGAGCTATCGCCGGCACTCTGAACAAGTTGTGGCCTGGCATGGCATGAACATGAAAACATGAACATGAACATGAAATGTTCGACATGAACATGAAATTTTCCAAAATAACCAAAATGCGAAAACAAAAATGCAGCGCTATACGACAGAGATACTGTACGTGCACGGCAAGATAACCACGTGACCGGAACCCACCTGGCGGCGTAAACTCAAAATAACCGAAATGCGAAAACTAAAATGCAGCGCTATACGACAGAGATACTGTACGTGCACGGCAAGATAACCACGTGACCGGAACCCACCTGGCGGCGTAAACTCAAAATAACCGAAATGCGAAAACTAAAATGCAGCGCTATACGACAGAGATACTGTACTTGAACGGCAAGATAACCACGTGACCGGGTGGCGAAAGCTCGTAACTCGGATCTCGGCTCGCATCTCAAAGCAATAAACCGCCCGAGCGACGGCTCGTATCTCGAAAAACTCGTAAGTTGGGGCACTCGTAAGTCAAGGTTCCACTGTATATATATATTATATATATATATATATATATAATATATATATATATATATATATATATATATATATATATATATATATATATATATATATATATATATATATATATATATATATATATATATATTATAAAACAGGAGTGTCTGTCTGTCTGCCAGTCTCCAAACGACTCCCTCAGTTTTGGGGCTATCCCCGCCAAACGTCCTGTGAATGTTTTGGGGTCCTCGCGGATGTTGTAAGATAGGTAGGAGGTTTCAAATATTCCTCAAAATTAACTCGATACGAACCTGCTGCGAATCCAGAAGTGGACAGATGACTGCAATGAGCTGGTTTGATAATATCCAAATACAACCGTCATTTAAAACAGTCTTTTGTTAACTGATCTCATAAATTGATACTTTATCTCTTTGCGCATGTGCAATCGGGACGAATTCAGAGACGATGTACTGTAAAACGGCAGGTTTGTTTTCTGAATCATGTTCCGATTCAACACGTCCCGTACTCATAGATCCCTATTTTAGCAAGTTGTGAAACTCAGAAACTCAAGATATTTATTGGACCTTTTGCAGATGCTGATGACAAAATTAAATTGGGCAATTATCCAGCTGTGTAAGATTGAGCCTCAAGTGATGCTGGTATTGATCTCTGAAAGGTCTAAGGACTATAACATACTCCTTATGGTCTTTATGGAGACACCATTGGTGGGGTTTGCTTTCTGGGATGAAATAAAAGTATTTTTAATGATTGCGCAATTATATCACCTGGTGGGGAAATTCGGGAATCTATCCAGGGCCTAATCTGCCATCTTTGTCATCACTAACCTTGTGTATAAGGATATTTTATCACTGAAGACATGCTGAATGTAAAGTTTCAACAATCAGGATCATTCTCTCACTATCTTTTCATCATTTGCCAGCTAAATCCAATGAGTCGTTGGTGATGGGTGAGCTTGATTCAAAATGTAACCATACAGACCGAGTCAAAATGGGACAATATGTCAAATGGGATTATACATCAGTGTGATATCTAATCTATAAAATATATGATCCCCTTCAAAGTTGTATTGCACTTCCTAGCTAAAGAAAAAAAACAAATTGCTTACCATGGTATCTCTAATGTGTGACTGTGAAGAATGGGATTTTGAGCTGAGCAAGAGTTGTTGGTGGGAGGGGATGCATACTGGAATTGAAAGAATGAGTTTTTTAAATAGATCTTCACAACATCCTCATTGATAGCAGTAGAAAGAATGGAACAGTCCTTTAAGTGCAGGTCTGGATGTTCAGCTCAATTGAAGTTTTCTGAAGGAAGCTTGTGATGCAAAATTCTTAACCAGGCCATGGTTAAGTGACACATGATATGTGACACATGACACATGATACACATGATATGAAGGCCTTAAAGGACTAGGTCGGGGACAAGTCGGATTAGAAGTGCAGTTTGACTTCAATACTAAAATAAAGAGTCTTGGTGGATTCCTGCTTCAGAAATAATGATTTTTTATTTTTTTTATTTTTTGTATACAGAGTCGAGGCTCGTGAAAGAGCTAACATTTATCAAACAAACAAATCAAACAAACAAGCAAACAAAGTATATAAAAAGGGGAGCGGTCAACAAGATGGGGAGAGAAGGGGAGAAAGCACACAAACACAACATTTGAGAGCAGGGACATCGGGAGATGTGTGGGAGGGAGAGGGCCTGGGGGGAGGCAGGATAGGTATAAAACGCAAGGACAGGATTTTTCTGATGTGGCCAGAATGCTTAATTTCTTAATGATTGATGTAACTATTCAGGAGTTCTGAGAGTGGACATTATGGTGCTTAGAAGAGAGGGAAGGACTGCAATAGGAGATCATTATAGAATATAGAGGAACAGAAGAATGTTTACTTACTTTAATTTGCATATGAAAATGCCATGTAATCCTTTTGACTCTTCCGCCTCCTCTCTTTCGCAGCATTTCTCTTTGACATTTCCATTTTTCACACTTCTTTGGATTTTGCAACATTTTGTTCCAACAAATGTGCAGTATAATCGAGAACTTTTCTTTGTAACCATGAAGCTCTACCTTCCTGCAGAACTCCAAGCCCTCCAAGAGATGGTGCAACAGAAGGTGGTGACATTGCTCAGTGACCCAGAGAATGTGGTCAAACAGACCCTTCTAGAAAATGGCATCACCCGCCTCTGCGTCTTCTTTGGACGACAAAAAGCAAATGATGTGCTTCTCTCACATATGATCACATTTTTGAACGACAAGCAAGATTGGCACTTACGCGGTGCTTTCTTTGACAGCATTGTTGGTAAGTCGTCCTGTGACTTCAAGAGCACACAAGTTGTAATTTTAAGAGGTAAGTTGTTCTCCAACTTGAATCAAACTAACTAGAGTGGATATCTCAAAATAATGTTGACAGAAAACAATGATATTTCCAACAAATACATTTTTCATAACTTAGCTTGCAGAAAACAAATAATATCGAACATATTTGGAGAGTCATTTAACATACGACAACCAAACTTAGAAGGATAAAACCTTTGGCTATGCGCAGACTGCTAAGGTATAACCAACCACCTGTTTGTATTGACAGCACCTCAAAACCCTGTCTCTTGGAGAATCTGGAGTTCTGAAAGAATAATGTTCTGCTTTTTGCGGTCTGCGCAAATCCTGAAGCTCTATTGTTCTTTTAATTGTAATTTTCCTTGCTACATCTCCAGATGTGTTTGTCGACCATATTATGATGATGTGTGCCAGACATCCTGTTGGTCAGAATCCGTGCGGCAATAGCCAGAGTGACACATCGTCCCTGGTACCATAAAAGTGAAGGGGTTTGTATTTGACAACCAAACCTTTTTATGTAAAATGTTATCTTTATTTTATTCACTACAACCTACATTATTGGTGTGCTTGCTTTAGTCCTCTTGTTTTTTTCTAATAACTATTTTCTGCTTAGCTGCATACCCTTTTCTGCTTACAATTTAAAGTTTTATTATAGTAATGGCTTTGTTAACATATTTTGCCTGTGTGTTGTGCAGGTGTGGCTGTCTATGTTGGTTGGCAAAGCTCTTCTATATTGAAGCCATTGTTGCAGCAGGGCTTAGGTGATACAGAGGAATTTGTGGTGTGCAAGGCTCTCCAGGCACTTACCTGCATGTGCCAGCTCAGTCTGCTTCAGAAACCTCATCTTTATGACTTTCTCAATGACTGTGGTAGGGTTTTCCAAGTTTCATAGATTGTTTCTATAAGAAAACTGCTAAATTCAGATGGAATATGAGATTTGAATAAAAATGCTGAATTAAAAAGCTGGAAAAATATACAACAGCCATATATTTCAAACAAAAAAAGGTTATCTTTACAATTAATCATAAAAACATTGCCATCATCATGGATTGCAATTATTTACCTTATCCATCCTTCTTTGTCTTTCAGCACCTTTCCTGTGTCATCCGAACCTGTGGATCAGGCATGGTGCTGTTGGATTTATATCTACTATGGCTAAGTGTCTGAATGTAGCAGACATCCACTGCAACCTTCTTCCTCTGTTGCAACCCTACATCACTCAACCAACAGTACAGGCATGTGCATCTGTCTTTATCAGTAGTTTGTGTAAAATATTGAATCCCCAAGAAAGGTATTAAAGATATTGCTTTCGCTGTGTTTTTGTCAAAGGACTTTATGAGTTGTAAAATGCATTTGAGTTTTGAACCCGGTGCTTTTGGGCCTACCCTGTGCTTCACCGAGCTCGTGGGCCGACCCGATGCTTGGCCTAGCTCGTGGGCCGACCCGGTGCTTGGCCGAGCTCGTGGGCTGACCCAGTTCTTCGCCGAGCTTGTGGGCCGACCCGGTGCTTGGCCGAGCTTGTGGGCCGACCCGGTGCTTGGCCGAGCTCGTGGGCCGACCCGGTGCTTGGCCGAGCTCGTGGGCCAACCCGGTACTTCGTCTAGCTCGTGGGCCGACCCGGTGCTTGGCCGAGCTCGTGAGCCGACCCGGTGCTTGCCTGAGCTCGTGGGCCGACCCGATGCTTGGCCGAGCTCGTGGGCCGACCTTGTGCTTCGCCGAGTTTAATAGGCCCACCCAGTGCTTCTCCAAGCTCGTTTGCCAACACGGTTATTCGCTGAGCTTGTGGGTCCAACCTAGTACATCACAGGCCTCATGGCCTGACCCGATGCTTACATTTTTGCTCGGCCAGACCTTGGGTGAATGCGCCGTACAGTACGATTTTGCCTTCTTTTGCTTTTTTCCAGTTGTGTGGCTTGACAATATTGCCGTTTCAACACCTCCTTCAACCTGTATTTTCATAAATAACTGATTCTTTCAACATATTTGGTTTATCATTGCATTGGAAGATATATCAGCAAATTGAACAATAAATATAATAAAAATAATGAAAGTACAAACAATTATAATTCAATAGGTGTCTTGATGTGTAGTTGGGTTGTTTAATCACAACTCCTCATTTATTGTCCCCCCCTTTTTTTTTGCCCCCCCGCCGCACTGCGGGGCGAAACGGGGACTATGGTTTTCCCCTCCGTCCGTGTGTCCGTCCGGGCGTGCGTGCGTGTGTAAGCGAAGGACCACATTCGAATTTGGTGTGTGGGTGCAACCCACGTCAAAATCCAAGATGGCCGCCGCCATGTATGTCTGACGCCATGTACGTCTGAACCTTGTGAGCGGAATATCTTGAAAAATAAGTGAAGTACCAACTTCTAATCTGGTGTGTGGGTGTATCTACGCATAAGGAAGAATGCTATTGAAAATTGGGTCGTCACGTCTAAATCCAAGATGGCCGCCACCATATATGTCTGAACCTTGTGAGCAAAATATCTTGAAAAATAAACGAACTACTAACTTCTAATCTGGTGTGTGGGTGTATCTACGCATAAGGAAGAACGCTATTGAAAATTGGGTCGTCACGTCAAAATCCAAGATGGCCGCCGCCATCTATGTCTGAACCTTGTGAGCGGAATATCTTGAAAAATAGGCGAAGTACCAACTTCTAATCTGGTGTGTGGGTGTATCTAGGCACAGGGAAGAACGCTATTGAAAATTGGGTCGCCACGTCAAAATCCAAGATGGCCGCCTTGCGTCTTCCACTTTGTCAACTCGCATCACTTCACCGACGGGGGACCTAGGCGTAACGCTTGTTTTCCTTGTTTTCTACCTTTTTCCCTTGTACCCAGATAGAAGATTCCATTGTTCTCTTGGGTGTGTTGAAGCCACCACTGCCACGTCCTATATTTGAATACGTTCTGAAGTCACGTGACACGCCAGTGTTTTTTGACTTGCTGCAGGAGCGACAACTCATTAGAAATGTGCGCCGGCTTGGTTCAATACAGCAATATGTAACACCTGCAGACCAAATACTAGCTCAATTACTGCGCAAGCTTCAATCACAGGTACATGGCAATGGGTCTTTCTTATTCATGAGGCAGCTCCTTGCGAATTGTGAACACATCTTTGCTTTATTATCATGTCCTGATTTTTTTACGATAAAGGAACCTTTTTAGGTTCATCATATAGGTTCATGTTGAGGTTCATCATATATCTAAAAGGTTGATGATTACTGTTTTGTTTTTTCAACACCGAAAGACACTGTTAGGTTTAGCTAAGAGGGTTGTATTGCAAGTCTGTGGCCTAACCTTCAAGTCTTAAAACGAAATAAAGGAGATTAGTTGGTGAAGTTGTTTAAATTAGCTGTGGAATTATAATGTACGAAATTTGTTGTTTTGTGACCTGTGAAGAGGATTAATTTAGATCATTACTATTAGGTCAACACAATTGTAATGAAATAATCGATTGTCCTCTGCATGAGATTACATTGAAGAATATTTTTAATGCTCTGGAGAGGGAGTCTGACTTTTATACACAAAGAACATACCAAAATACAAAAGTACTTGAAGTACCTATCAAAAAGTACATCAAATGAACATCCAAATACAGAACAGTAACATAATTTTGGACCAGGACCCCTCTGTCCCAGTCACTTTCAGCGATTTCGATTTGAGAGTCTCAAAAGCGGCCGATTATCTCATCATCATGGCCACAGCAGGTGTAATGTTTTGAATTATGCCGCAGTAGTCCAAAGGTTGTGTCACGTACAGGCGAGAGGAATTGCAGACAACTTGTTACCCAGGGGGCATCTTGACCTTTGTATGAACATGCATATATTCAGTTTTAAGACCATTTTATTTCTCACAATACAATTAACTAATTTGCCAACATTTGAATTCCAATTCACAACCATTTAAAATGGTACACTATTCCGTTTAGCATTTAAGATGTAACATTTGTGAGATGTGGGTGCAAAGGTGTTTGCATTTATCAGTCGAGGACAGAGGCCGCTGTGCTCCAGGCATCTCCTGCAAACACTCCAAGTGAGGAGTTGGCTGGCCTTCACCCCACCTTGCCAACTCACCAACAGCACTTCTGTGGCACAACACTCTCAGAGCAGGATTTATGAACTAAAAAGTCTCCAATAATTAATCACCTTTATAATTATCCAATGAAAATACATTTCTCCTTTGTAACATCCTTACTGAGTAAAAACAATGTCAGTGTGTCTGTTGGTGTGTGTGTGTGTGTATGTCTGCCTGTACGTGTGGATTAAAATCTTCGACACCTGCAATGAAAAAAAAAAAAACCAAACGACAAAACATCCATCCACACTGCTATCCTTGGCAGATTTCGTTTTCATTATATTGACGGTACGAGTTTTGCCATCATCAACACAATGGAGATTGTCACTCAGATGGCGAGGGGTCAAATTGGTTTCAGCCATTGATATTACTTCAACCGATTATAATCTATATTCAAGCCATGCCATCCCTTCTCTGTGAAACTGAATTCCAGGTTACAAGTTGTCACCTCTGATTCAGAGAATTGACAGCATTGTCTGCATTGTGAAGTTGGCCTGATATGTACTCGAGTACAGAGCACATAAATCCATTTAGACAGCCTTTGCTGAGAAAATGGCAAGTTTTTATTCATGAGGAAAACTGTTTGAGATGCTCTTGTGTCAGAAATTAGCTGCTTATGTACACAATTACATTCTCCACTGTGTGATATTTATTGCCAAAAAATGTGCATTTTTGTTTGTACACATGGTCGTGGTTCATGGAAGAACGAGAGCAGAATAGTGTGGAACAAAATGGAAAGGTGAAAACCCTAACAGCAGAATATAAATGAGAGTGAGATCAATGGGGAGGGGGGAGCAGGATGCATGGGGTGAACAAGCTGCACAGAAGCTGCAACACAGCAAGAAGAGGAGGAGGAAAGCACAGATGCAACAGAAAAGGAACAAACGAAAGGTGAGGTGAAGGAGAGAGGGGAAAATCACAATAACCTGGAAAAGGGGAGTGTTTGGAAATGGGGTCATTTGGGGGAGCAGAGATCATGAGTGTGAATGAGGGATGATGTGAGGTAGAGGCGAACAGGTGTCTCGAAGCCCTGGAGGTAAGAATGGGACTGAACAGACTTGGGAAGTTAGTACCACAGACGAGAGAAGAGGGGAACAAATGAGTGAGCAGTGAGTCTGGATTTTGGGAGTTGAATAAGAAGAGGGATACTGGCAGACGGAGTGCATCCTGCAGAAACCTGGGAGGGACAGAGCCAAGAGAGGGAGGGCAGTGGGTGCCAGACCAAAAAGTAGATGGTAGAATACAGAGAAGACACCAACCTGTCTGCAAGGTGAGAGTAACAAGCCAAACACTCAGCTTTGTTGTGGGAGATCCCAATAATTTTGAGAACAAAACACTGCCTTAACAGGGAGAGGAGGTGAGAGGATCCCATTAAGAGTTGCATGCTGACTGAAGGAGTGGTGGAATTCGGTGACCCATGAGAGGAGATGGTCTTGGATGCCATAAGCAGAGAGTTTAGAGAACTTAAGCAGAGAGTTATTTCCATATGGGTAATTATCTTCTTCTTTTAATAATAATAATAATAATAATAATAATGTGATACTTTTATTCTGCTGACATCATCGGTCACTAAGACTTCAAGCTGAGTGTAACGAATTTTCAAAATCAAGTTTTCATCTTGTGTATAGGGAATGACGGATATTGAAGAGGACCAGCTACTTTCGTTGCGAGATTACATGCTTAAGGTACATCGAGCCAGGGGCTCCTTCTCAGATCCTGGTAATGATGCTGATATGCTGCGGCCTGGCACTGTGAGTCTGGCAGCTCTGAAGAAGCATGTAAGGTGCAGGAAGGCTGAACTAGGCCACAATAGTTTGCAAGAGGCGGAGGATCGAAAAGGTATGCATTTTTATGTTGCAGATAATCTGCAACAAGGTATATTTCATCTTGTTTAAACAGCAGCGAGTTGCCTCTTTTTAACCGACCACTTATCTATTATAAATACCTTTCTCCAAACACCTCATCATGAGTATCCAAGAAAGATGTATTCAAGAAAATTGATCACGGGGAAGTTAATAATTTCCATTGTATGATTATTCTTGCAAGACAAGAGTCATAACCTGTTACTCTATTAAATATGCAGCATCAAAGGTTTCCTTTAATTTGTTAAAATGATGCCCACCTTGTTCTTATTTTTCCCCAAATGCATTCCACTGAATAAGCCTGAATAAGCCTCATTTTACAACACGCTGAGTTGGATTGAACATCATTACTGCCACATATTTAAACTAGAACGCCACTCAGTAGAGCGCATACTCCCGCCGTGGGTGGCCGCTGCTGAGCCCTATCTTCCAATGGTAAAAAAATCCTTTAAAAAATTCCTGGATCCGGAATAATATCCTGAGCTTCACCAAAAACTAATCAATTCTTCCTTATCCAAAGGGCAATCATCCCACCAACTTTCATCCAAATCCGTTCAGAACTTTTCCAGATATCTTGTTCACGAACACACGAACACACACACGGGCGGACATGATCGAATGCATTACTCCCTGACGGGAGTAAAAATACACCCAGGTGTTTCTGGATGCACTAGTGCACCAACACTGATAAAAAGTATGAAGAGATTTGTATGTTTTAAGTATTTTCAAAGTATAAAGAGGAAGTAGGATTTTGAAGTGAATGTTCAGATAAATGGAGAACCAGTCTAAGTGGGTAAAGAGGGGAACCGTTTTTGTGCAGCATTATTAGCCCGTCCCCCATGCAGCCTTTCTGTGCGTCTGTGTGTCTATCTGGGCTGTAACTTTTTTACCATTTGAGCTTTTGTCATCAAATTTTCAACAAAGCTTTATTATGAGAATTTGGAGAAGAGTCAGTATCTGGAATGAGGAGTCAGTTCCCCAGGTCTACAAAGATATCACGATTGTTTTCCTGTACAAATGCAAAGGTGATAGGTCGTGTGTTGACAACTGCTGTGGTGTGGCTCTACTATCTATTGTTTTGAAAATACTTAATTGCATGTCACCAACAATTGTCAACATCACCTCAGAAAGCCAACGTGGCTTTTGGTGCTGGACGTGGCACGATTGATATGATGATCTCTGCTCGTCAATTTCAGGCAAAGAGCAGAGAACAACATCGCGATCTATCCATGTTCTGCTGTCCCACCAACTTAATCAACATCATCAGATCCTTCCAGGATGGCATGGTTGGATTGGTTGCTCATGGGAGGGACAGTGGATGCACATCTGAGTCATTTCCTGTTACCAATGGCACAAAGCAAGGCCGAGCTCACCTATTACCATTGTATTTTCCTCTATGCTTCATGATGCCTTCGATGATTGCACCCGGGGAGTGATGATCCAGTTTCACAGAAAAGGTGGAGTCTTTAATTTGCAGCGTCTGAAGACCAAGTCCAGAATCACAGAAATGTTGTTTCATGACCTCCTTTTCACCGATGACTGCGCACTCTTCAGTCGGTCCTCTCAAAATGCAATGATTGGTGCCAAAGTAACATCAAGACTGGATGTGTGTTCTTTGGAAGATTGACACATCGCCTTTGGCATGAAAGTGTCATTTGCAATTTGACACCAAGATCAGTGTCTATCATGACGTTGTTTTATCGACACTCCTGTACAGATGCGAATCTTGGACACCCCATCATCGTCATATCAAACGCCTTGATCAATTCCATATGCGATGCCTTCACAAGATTCTTGGCATGACCTGGCGAGACAGAATACCTAACACCTCTATCCTAGACTGCTGGCGTATCCAAGGAATTGAGTATTTCCTGATGCAAGCCCAGCTTTGCTGGTCAGGACACCTCACTCGCATGAAGACCATAGACTCCCAAGAGCGGTTTTCTATGGACAACTTAAATTCGGTAAATGGTCATGCAATGGACAAAGAAGGTGCTATAAGGATGTCCTCACATCTGCACTCGACTTGTGCCATTCCAGTTGTCACCTGGGAACATCAGGCCACAAACAGTTCAGCTTGGCGTAACATTTGAACCACTTTGAAAGTGGGAGACTTGCTATCGAGAGACGGTGGAGGCAAGAAAGGAAAACCTGCCAACGTCCATCTCCACAAGGACCAATCGATACCTGCGATGTTTGCGGTCGATGCTGTGAGTCCCACATTGGACTACACACCCATCGCACGATGCACAATGCTTAGTGAGCATGCCAACGAAGGGAAGAAATTCGTCGAAAACGACGACTCACATCATCATCATCTCATCATAGAGAAGACAAATTGATAAATTTGGTCAAAAGGTCAAAGGTTAGCCTCACTCAAAATCGTCAATTTTCATCCATTTGACCTGAAATTATAATAACCTGCATATTGGGTCACTGAATTGATTCACCAATCAAAATCTAGAAGCTGATTTTTATTTATTTTTATTTTTAGATCAAAAGGTCAAAGGTGAAGGTTGCATGAAATCATCAATTTCCATCTGATTGATTTGAAATTTTAGCAGGGTTTGCATGTTGAGTCGCTGAAGCCTTTTACTTTTGAGGTAAAAAGTTCAAGGTCGCCTAAAATCGTGAATTTTGTTGTATTTTTTTTTTTTGCTGTTTTGTCATGATTAGCAACGGAAGAAGAAGAAGAAGAAGAAGAAGAAGAAGAAGCCTTAATAAAAAGCGGATTCGGATGGGCGAGATAAAAATGTGGGAGGCAGAAGAGTAAAATGTTGCAATAGTCACCACTCCAGGTTAACAGGGTGTGAATGAAAATTCCGCAAGCAAGTCTTGAGAGACTCACGTGGATAGTGTGATTGGAAATTAATCACAAGCAAATTGTTTATGAGATTGTGTTGAAGAAAAGAGGATTGTTTAGCATCTCTTGTTGCTACATATTTTATTTACTTGTATCTTTGATTGACAGGAGCACCAAAAAAAACGATTCGTCCTGAAGTTTCCATGAATGCTGAATGGAAGAGCTTGTTTGGACCACTGGAGCCTCTATCACAACCTACAGGAACGACTAGCAAGGCTGGACAGGGTATGCAAGGTGCTCAAGGTGGGATGCAACCATTGAGTGTCAAGCCACATGCTTTGACACAGAGAAGCCAAGCAAGGGGATCTTTCCAAACACAGGTAAGCTGTGCAAAAGGTAAAGTGATTCAATAGTAATCCTTTATTCCCCTAATTAGTCTCGCATCAAAGGGGATGTAAAACTGTTGCAACGTGTGTGTGTGTGTGTGTGTGTGTGTGTGTGTGTGTGTGTGTGTGTGTGTGTGTGTGTGTGTGTGTGTGTGTGTGTGTGTGTGTGTGTGTGTGTGTGTGTGTATATGTGTGTGTGTGTGTGTGTGTGTGTGTGTGTGTGTGTGTGTGTCCGTCCGTGTGTCTGTGTCTATATATTGTTACGTGTGTTGGGGTCGGTAATGAAATAACTTAGTTGAGATGGGATTGTATAGATTACCATGCTCCGAATGTCGTGTAAGAACATTTTGATGTAAATAAGTCAACTCCATGTATTCGGATTAAGTGTGACGTGTGGCCATACGGAGGGTGGCTCTTGTGCTATGTAGTCTAGGGAGTAAGAACAATCCCCCTGTCCATCCTACCTCTTGTGATCTTCTTTTTTCTTTCTTTTTTTGGGATACAGAATCAAGGCTTGTGTAAGAGCTAACACATTGAACATGAAAACATGTACAGACACATAAAACATACAATGAAGCCAGCGGGAGACAAGAGGAGGAGGGGGAGGGAAGCACACAAGCAAGCACAACAACAGTAGAGAACAGGGACGTCGGTAGATCTGTGGAAGGGGGAGGGCTGGGGGAGGAGGGAGTGGTACACGCTACAAAGCAAATGAACACTTCTAGGAATTACAGGAAAGAAGTTGGGGGTTGAAAGAGGTGGATTTAGGGTGTTTTAATGGGGGTAGAAAAGATCAAGGTTTTGGATGGGGGAAGATAAGAGATGATGGTGAACAGCTGTTTTAAAGACCTGGAGCAAGGAGAGGGATTGAAGAGAGTGTGGGAATTTGTTCCAGAGGCGGGAGAAAAGAGGAATGAAAGAGTGAAGGTGAGCAGAGAGTCTTGATTTTGGCAGTTTCACCAGAAGAGGGTTGCTGGCAGATCTTGTGCGTCCTGCAGGAATATTTGGGGGACAGAGCACAGACAAAGCAGGGGGAGCAAGGCTGGAGAGGAGTCTGTAGAAGACAGAAAGACCACCAACCCGCCTGCAGTGAGAGAGAGAAAGGCGCTCAGAATCAGCTTCATCGCGGGAGATTCCAATGATTCTGAATGCTTTGGTTTCAACCGCGTGAAGCCGAGCTAGGTGAGGCAGGAGCACCAGCCCAGAGGGGAGAGCAGTATTCCATTGAGCTGCAGATGAAAGCTTTGTATGTGGTGAGGAGCTCAGACGTGCCCAGAAAGGACTTCGCATGCCGGAGGATGCCCAGTCGGCACCTGGCTTTGGAGGCCAGCTTGGAAATGTGTTCTTTCCCAGGAAAGATCATTGCAGATTGTGAGACCCAAAAGCTTGAGTGACAGAACTTCTGACCTTTGTGGTTATAATAAATCGGCCTGTGATAAGACGAGGGCTGTCAGGAAATGAACTCATGCACATTACAACACCGACAAGCCTGACAGAAACCCATCACATTTGCCGATCGGCAAGGGAACCCCGCCCCCGAATGTTCTCGATATGTGTCAAGAAAGGCCGTGAGGCCCCGCCCCAAAAGGAACGATTGGTCATGGCCATGGCCTGAAGTGGTGGGGCGCGGGGATTGGTTGGTGTGTGACGTCATCGGGGAACATTCGAGAACGGAGGAAGAAAAAGCGAAGCGACCGCCATTTTTGTCTTTCTCTGTCCTGGGCTACGCGGCAGGCGGTCGCATTTCCTTCGCTCTCTTCGTTTTCCGCGTTCGTGTGGGTTGGACGCTTGGACCTCTGGCTCTCTGGTTTGTGTGCGCTCCTGGGAAGTTTGGGACGGTCGGAGCTCGGTGCAGCCGAACGAGAAGGACCAAGGGAGGAGCTCATGCCTGTTGCTTCGTGCCGGCAGCTTGCGGTGGACCAGACTTCGCGCCAA
Source organism: Myxine glutinosa (assembly GCF_964187855.1). Classification (NCBI taxonomy): domain Eukaryota; kingdom Metazoa; phylum Chordata; class Myxini; order Myxiniformes; family Myxinidae; genus Myxine; species Myxine glutinosa. Next base: position 147,083 of record NW_027616944.1, read on the forward strand.
CGCGTTTTTCCCGGCGCAGGGACGCGGGACCTGTGACGGCACCAAACCCTCGTTGAGCCCGGAGTTGAGTGGCTGCACACCATCCAACATTACTTTTTATTTTCATCTTTCCCTTGTTCGTGTCTTTGTGTCTAAGTGGAGGATCCTCATCTAGGAATTATAGATCTTATCTCATCTTTCATTTTTATTGCCTGCATTATTTTCATTAAACCTTTATTTGTTGCATTTTCAATTTCTTTTTTCTTGTACGTTTATTTGTTTGTGGTTTCGGAAAACCCTCGCCGCGTCCGTCCATCCGTTCAAATAAGACCAGGGACCTCCATTTCCCTCGCGCGTCATAAAGAGATAACACCGCCATAGTTTTGGATAAACACCTCAGTGTTAAAGCTCGGTTGGCCATCCTTCACCTACCTTAACCTTGGGACACGACAATATTTTTGCTTTAAAAATATTTTTTCTCTGCAACTGCTTGTCCGATCGATGCAAAACTTTAAACATGGGGGGGACTCCACATGGAGATTATTTTTTGACAATTCTGATGTCATAGGTCACATGTTATGACAGCCATATTGGATTAAAGGAAAAATCATTTTCTCTGAAATAGCTCAACGATTTTATTTTTTTAAAACTTGGCATATGGTATGGCAACACCCCATGGGGTACATAGGGTGATAACGATGATGTCATCGTTGAAGTCTTTTTCCAGCCGTAATTGGTTGAATCGAAATCCTTATCCAAAAAATCTCAAGCTTCATATATCTGCTTTACTACCCGATGTGAATGAGCAATTCAATTTATGACGTCATTGGTCACATGGTCATCGAAGCCTGCACTATTACCAACCTATGGTTGTTTGTCCGTGCTCTATCCTTTTAAATGCTGAGCAACAAGCAAGGAAGCAGCACGTACCATTTTAAATCTAGACTCTAGAGTATGACTCAGTTGGGGTTCGAACCACCGACCTCCGACACTCAAAGTGGATGATCTGACCATTGCACCGTCCGCAATGGTTAGAATGGCCGTTTAAGTAAACTATAAAAAGCTGTGCTTGTGGAACTTTAATTACCTCTCAAATCTTCACTTCTATATACTACATGCTGAACAAAAATTCTGCATTTTAAGCTGATGTTATCTCACTGATGATGCATTAAAGCAGAAGCACTCATGAGGTTGAAGCTTAAACTTCTTGCTTGGATTCTCTGCCTTAACTGTTATTGTTTATTGAAACACATGATCTCTTCCATTTCTTTAAATTTTATGTCCATTCATGTTCTTTCACTTTCACTTCATTTCCAGGAGCAGGATCATAACTCTCCTCCCACAACACATCCTCTGGGAGGCAGGCAGACAATGTCAGAGGATGCTGAAACCTCAGAATTGACTGTTGGAAGCTCATCCCAGCGTCGCTGTGCTTCATGTCGTACAGAGTTAGTTCACCTCATCAGGCAGCGGAAAGAGGAGTACAGCTCCGAAAGTACATTGCAGGCTCTTGTCGACGGCACAGAATGGGAAAGCAAGCCCCCTCCACCAGGTAGTCAAAATGATCAATTGTGCACTACTCTTGGGTACCAGACAATTGTCAGCCATTTTGTTGGGGAAAAAAAATCAGTAACTTGTAAAAATATTTTTAAAAGATTTTACAAAAAGACTGATATAATGGTTAGAGCATCCACTCTAAGTGGGGAGGTTGGTGGTTCAAACCCTGGCCAAGTCATACCAAAGACTTTAAAAATGGTACGTGCCATTTCCTTGCTCGACGTTCAGTATATAAAAGGTGAAGAGCACAGTCAATCCTCATAGGTTGGCATCAATAGAAAGGAGGAAATTCCTCCTCAGGAAATGCCCCGCTGAGTGTGGTGAGAACGACGATGCCATTGTTGTGATGTCGCTACGACCCAGAGTACCCCGGCAAGTGACGGCACTTCCCCAAAGCTCAATGCTGTGTTTGTCTCTTCTAAAGCCGTGTATGTATGTATGTGTATGTATGTATGTGTGTGTGTATGTATGTATGTGTATGTATGTATGTGTGTGTGTATGTATGTATGTATGTATATATATATATATATATATATATATATATATATATATATATATATATATATATATATATATATATATACTGTATATATATATATATATATATATATATATATATATATATATATATATATATATATATGTATGTATATAGATATATATATAGATATAGATATATATAGATATATATAGATATACAGTGGAACCTTGACTTACGAGTTTAATCCGTTCCGTGACCGAGCTCGTAACTCAAATTGCTCGTATCTCAAATCAAATTTCCCCATTGAAATGCATTGAAATGCTATTAATCCGTTCCAGCCCGCCAAAAACCACACCAATTTTTTTTTAAATATACAGTATATATAAAAATATCTCGCGCTTTATATTTCACCTGTATGCCAGCATACAAGCTGGCAGGATGGCCTGGACTGGAGGTACGCACACTTGACTCTAAAGTCTAAACTGTCCAGCCTGGGTTTGAATCCCGACCCAGCTATAACCTGTCATGGGTGAATCACAGGCAGGGTGATTCCTCAATGTGTGTACCGCTAAACTGGGCGCCCCGTTTGCGTCCCATTAGTTGTTGGATGTTAAGGATCTCACCGTGTTTTCCACAAAGAGAAGGCGAGCTATCGCCGGCACTCTGAACAAGTTGACGGCAGAGATACTGTACTTGCAATGACAAGATAACCACGTGTCGCACGATCTCTTGTCATGGTCCACAAGATTATCACAGAGAGGTGCAGCTTCCAGCGTTTCGAGATCTGATCCAGGCCTATCCAACGAGACCGGTCCCAGCGTTCTAGGCCCGGTGGTTGTCTCAGACGGACCCGACAACGGACGTGTTGGATTTTACCGCGAGCCGATTCGAGCACCGACGTGCCGGCGAACAAAACCAGTCATATCTTTTGAACGCGTGGCTCGATATTTACAAAATAAACTTTTTCTTGAAGGGCTGAACCGTGCGCTCAAAACGATACCGAGTTTGACCCTGAGAGAGCCGTTTTGCGTAAACTCAAAATAACCGAAATGCGAAAACTAAAATGCAGCGCTATACTACGACAGAGATACTGTACGTGCACGGCAAGATAACCACGTGTCGCACGATCTCTTGTCATGGTCCACAAGATTATCACAGAGAGGTGCAGCTTCCAGCGTTTCGAGATATGATCCAGACCTAACTTTTGAGACCAGTCCCAGCCTTCTAGGCCCCGTGGTTGGTTCAGACGGACCCGACAAAGGACGTGTTGGATTTTACCGCGAGCCGATTCGAGCACCGACGTGCCGGCGAACAAAACCAGTCATATCTTTTGAACGCGTGGCTCGATTTTTACAAAATAAACTTTTTCTTGAAGGTCTGAACCGTGCGCTCAAAACGATACCGAGTTTGACCCTGAGAGAGCCGTTTTGCGCCGGAGATACTGTACGTGCACGGCAAGATAACCACGTGACCGGGTGGCGAAAGCTCGTAACTCGGATCTCGGCTCGCATCTCAAAGCAATAAACTGCCAGAGTGACGGCTCGTATCTCGAAAAACTCGTAAGTTGGGGCACTCGTAAGTCGAGGTTCCACCACTGTATATAGATATATATAGATATATATAGATATATATATATAGATTAGATATACATAGATATATATACACAAAGAATTAAGTTAAGCACCCCCCCCCCCCCCCCCCCCGTTTTTTTACAACCTCGCACATTACAAGTTTGTTGTCGTCAAAACAGTGTAATATACCCATGATATTGCTATATTTTCTGGAGAAGTGATATTATGGTCACATAAAAACATAACAATCATGCCGTTTTCAATATTTTATTCTGAATAATTTAAGGTGAAATTTTTTGGGAATTTTAGGCATATTTTCACCTCAATTTAAGTATGGAGCTATAGGTCCATCACGGACAGTGTGGATGACGTTTATGTTTTCTAACGTACAGTCATTGTTCTGAGAAGACCTCTAGCGATCTTTGCGTCAATAACGTGTGTAGGACCCACGTGATCGGATCACTGACTCAACCCTACGTCTCATAGACCCTGTAAGCCGTCGTATGCGTTGCTGTGGCAGGTTGTTCCATTCCCGATGTAATGCACGTTCCAATTCATCCAGATTGGCTATTGGAGGGACCATCTTCGCAATTTGTCGTCCCAACATGTCCCAAACGTGCTCGAGGGGGTTCAACCTGCCACAGCAACGCATACGACGGCTTACAGGGTCTATGAGACGTAGGGTTGAGTCAGTGATCCGATCACGTGGGACGTGGGTCCTACACACGTTATTGACGCAAAGATCGCTAGAGGTCTTCTCAGAACAATGACTGTACGTTAGAAAACATAAACGTCATCCACACTGTCCGTGATGGACCTATAGCTCCATACTTAAATTGAGGTGAAAATATGCCTAAAATTCCCAAACAATTTCACCTTAAATTATTCAGAATAAAATATTGAAAACGGCATGATTGTTATGTTTTTATGTGACCATAATATCACTTCTCCAGAAAATATAGCAATATCATGGGTATATTACACTGTTTTGACGACAACAAACTTGTAATGTGCGAGGTTGTAAAAAAACGGGGGGGGGTGCTTAACTTAATTCTTTGTGTATATATATATAGATATATATATATATATATATATATATATATATATATATATATATATATATATATATATATATACAGTGGAACCTTGACTTACGAGTGCCCCAACTTACGAGTTTTTCGAGATACGAGCCGTCGCTCGGGCGGTTTATTGCTTTGAGATGCGAGCCGAGATCCGAGTTACGAGCTTTCGCCACCCGGTCACGTGGTTATCTTGCCGTGCAAGTACAGTATCTCTGTCGTATAGCGCTGCATTTTTGTTTTCGCATGTTGGTTATTTTGAGTTTACGCCGCCAGGTGGGTTCTGGTCACGTGGTTATCTTGCCGTGCAAGTACAGTATCTCTGTCGTATAGCGCTGCATTTTTGTTTTCGCATGTTGGTTATTTTGAGTTTACGCCACCAGGTGGGTTCTGGTCACGTGGTTATCTTGCCGTGCAAGTACAGTATCTCTGCCGTCAACTTGTTCAGAGTGCCGGCGACAGCTCGCCTTCTCTTTGTGGAAAACACGGTACTGAGAAGAAGAAGAGGATGATGTGCTTGGATATAAAACACGCAATCGTCGAAAAACATGAGCGAGGTGTCGAGGAGGACGTATATAACGGCAGAGGAGAAGAGCATGCCAGGCCACAACTTGTGGATATAAAACACGCAATCGTCGTGTTTTATATAAAACTTGTGCTTGGATATAAAACACGCAATCATCGAAAAACATGAGCGAGGTGCCGAGGAGGACGTATATAACGGCAGAGGAGAAGAGCATGCCAGGCCACAACTTGTTCAGAGTGCCGGCGATAGCTCGCCTTCTCTTTGTGGAAAACACGGTGAGATCCTTAACATCCAACAACTAATGGGACGCAAACGGGGCGCCCAGTTTAGCGGTACACACATTGATGAATCACCCTGCCTGTGAAACACCGACATGACAGGTTATAGCTGGGTCGGGATTCAAACCCAGGCTGGACAGTTTAGACTTTAGAGTCAAGTGTGCGTACCTCCAGTCCAGGCCATCCTGCCAACTTGTATGCTGCATACAGGTGAAATATAAAGCGCGAGATATTTTTATATATACTGTATATTTAAAAAAAAATTGGTGTGGTTTTTGGCGGGCTGGAACGGATTAATAGCATTTCAATGCATTTCAATGGGGAAATTTGATTTGAGATACGAGCAATTTGAGTTACGAGCTCGGTCACAGAACGAATTAAACTCGTAAGTCAAGGTTCCACTGTATATATATATATATATATATATATATATATATATATATATATATATATATATATATATATATATTGTTATGAATTTGGTAATGCAACATCTAGAGCTAGGTAGATCTGAATAGGTAGGTATTCGGCGGTCGTGACAGGGACTCTACATGTAATAAGTTCTTGATGTTTAGGCGTTTGTCGGGGTAAGATGTATGATTGTGGATCTACCTGGAGATTCGAGTGTTAAATAGTGAGGGATTAAAGGTAACGCCCCTGTGAGTCTCACCTAGTAGTCAAACCTTTGTCCATTATGGCACTGCAAACCACATAAACATTAGTTAGGTCCTTAGCGCAACATTAAATAATCCCCTTTCCCTGACAAGGACTTCGTATTAAATTGACAGGAAACCAGGTCAAAAACACCACCACGATTGGCCGCCACCGTGTACACCTCCAAAGGCCTACAAACCTGGCCGGCACGTGTTATGCCAGGACCGCAGGGTCGCGTAACGGGGGAGATGTCAGGAGTCGCGGGAGGCTTTGATTGGCTGAGGAGTGCGCGAATGTGACGTGATCGGCCACCAATATAGGCGACGGTCGGACGCCATTTCAGGAGTTGTTGAGTCTCTCTGAGCGGACGCGGGCAGTTGAGTTGAGTTCGTGGCAGGCACTGGCAGAGGCAGGCAGGCACCAGAGAGTTGAGCGGTGGTGGAGAGTTGGAGAGGACACGCCATTCCAGTCGCAGTTCGAGTGCAGTTCGGGTTGTAGGGAGTCGCAGGAGACACACGAGAGCACACCCAGTTGGCACTGAGCAGTTCGTTGGCACTTGGCTGCCAGCACTCCCGCGTCGAGTCGAGTGGAGTTGAAAGGAGTCCTTCCTGTCCCTGGTCAAGTGGAGCCGCTGGCCTGCGTCGGACGCGTGGTGCTTGGAGCGAGGGGCCTCGTGGTGTGCGATCGGGCCGGAAGGAGCGGTGCTGGACACCAACAATACAAGACGACAAAGACAGATAAGCCCGATCTCCGCGTATATTTTGAACGACGGGACGTGTTATTTTCGTGATTAATCTCCCTCGTTTGTGTTTGCTGTCAGTCGTGTGGGGACGTCCCGATTTAGGTTTATTAGAGTTATTAGATTTACCGGCGGGCTTTTTTCACTGGCTTTACTTTTCCTAATAAACCCTTATATTACTTTTTGTACATAATATCTGAACGCAGTTTTCCTGGGTGTTTGATTTTAATAGATAAGGTTGCGGAGCCTTCGCTGCGTCCCGCTATTCCGCGCGTTGGTGTTGAACTTGAGTCCGCCATTGAGTGTTCGCCTCGGGAGTTAAAGTCTCGCAAATCGGTCATCCGTAACTGTGGTGTTAATCACGGTTACGCGACAAGTGGTGTCAGGAGTGTAGGATTTGAACCCGTCGGACAAATTTTTTTGTCCGCGGCGAGACATCGACACGGTCGGGCGTACATTGCGTCCGACGTTCGAACGCAAAATTTGTATAGGCGAGGCGGAGAAATTTAATAATCAATTGGGCATACGGAGCGCGATATCGCGTCTTCGTCAAATTTAAATTGTGTTTTTGGTATTAAAATAAATACGCGCGCGGGAAACAACCTTCCGAAAGGCGGATGTCGGAGGTCGACGAAATGGAGGTGCGCAGCGAGGCCTCCGTCAGCGTCGGGAGTGAGCCGGAAATGGGGGATAAGGAGGATAGCGTTGGAACTTTCCCCGCCGTTGGGACGGCCCCGATAGATCTCCAGACCATAGTAAATTTAATAAAAGACATGAGGGCTCAGAGTGAGTCCCAGGGGAAGGAATGTAGGGAAGGAATGAAGGGAATGAGTGATCGATTGGAGGAACAAATGGGAGAAATGAAAAGTGGGTTGGAAAATAAAATTGAAGGGATGGAAAATAAAATGGAGTCCCAGGGGAAGGAATGGAGGAATGAAATAAAGGAAAGGAATGAACAATTGGAAGAAAAAATTGGGGAAATGGCACAGCAGCTGGGGGAACGAATTGATGGCATAGAAGGGAGAGTGCAAAACCAAATTACGGACAGACTGGGGAAATTTGAGGGTAAAGTAGAAACTCAAATGGGGGAGATGGAAAAAGCCATAGGGGTGGAAATTGAATTGAAACGGGAAGAATTAATGTCAAAAATAGAGGAGGGCGTGACGCAGGCTGTCCAAATGGGGGAAAAGTTGGAGGGTCAGATTGGTGCCACAAATGCTCGAATTGATAAAGCAAATGGAGACCTGGAAGGTTATCGGGACCGTGTGGATGTCACAACACCCCAACCGGGGGATGAATTTGGAATTGTGCAGCACCAGGGCGGTGGTGCGGAGCAAGAGGGGGTAGAGTTTTTGGGGGTCCATGCGATAGAGCCGGACCGGGTATTTATTGGGGATATTGATCAAAGCCTGGCGGGGCCAGGAATGATTTCTAATGATGATGATGAGGATGATTTGATCCAGCGGCTGGAGACCTGTGACAGTCCCATGGAGGTAGAGCTTGTTCAGGCCCAAAGGAGTCTGGGGGAAGAGGTGAGTTGGTCCAAGGAGGTGGTTGGAATGACCGAGGGGACGCTCACTGTACACTGCTATTTGGAAACAGAGGCTCCAAAATTGGACAACCAGTTGGGGGAGTGTGTTGGCTCCGGGCTGGATTTGGATCTTGGAGGATCGGGAGATAGAGCTTCTGGAGATTTGGTCCCTGTAGGGAATTTGGATCAACTGCAGGGAGGGGCAGAACAACCGGTGGTAGAGGTTGTTCCCTGCAGCTGCGGGTTGGCAATGGGAATGAAAATTTGTAAAATAAAATGTAAAATAAAATTACAATGGGAAATTGATTTGGAGCAGCCATGGTGGGGATTGGTCCCCGGGCTGCGGGATTTGGACATGGAGAGGTCATGGGTGATGGCCTCGGGCAAAAGTTGCCCCTTTCAAAATTTGGGTATGCCGGCCAGCTGGGGGGCTGTGATGGCGAGATTTGGACGTGGGGTCCAGCCTTGGGTGTCGAGGTACGACCTGGGTCCCACGGGGGGTCTGGTGGAGTGTGGCGTCCCTTGTCCGTCGGGGCGCCGTCCGAGCTGGTGGCTCGGGCCGGCAGGGTCACCGGACCCTGGTGGGGGTTAAGACCTCCAGGGAGGTCCGAGGTGGTTTCTCAAGCCTGGGATGGCAAATATTGAGGACCACTAGGGGGAGGTGTTGTGGGTCGCGCTTTGGTGGTGGCACTGTGGACGGCCAACTTGGGACTGATGTGGTGACCACCCGGGCATGCGGCCTGGCACTCTCCTCCAGGGACTCTGGGACAACCAGCATGTGGTGACCTGGCATGGTGGTTGGTCTATGGACGCGGGTCAAACCGAATGGACAGGGATGGAGATAGCCTGCCGGACAACCATTGGGGCATCTGTGGAACGTGATGGTGTGAGTGACCTTCCACAGATGCTCCGTTATGATTTATGGACTCTCGGGTTGGGAAGAGAGCCATGGGGATGTGAATCGGGAGATGTGTAACGCGCCGAGCATATGGGCCATGCTCGGCTGGCATGTGTATGGCAAAGCATCCTTCTTTGGTGAGGTGAGTGAAATGTGACAAATGGTTGGCATGGGTAATCTGTGGGTAAGATGGAAATTTAAGGGTGGATTTTGAAATGCCATGGTGGACACTGTACAGTGACGCCATTATTGATCCAGGTGTGTAGACCAAAGTGTTGGAGGCTGTGATGAAATTAATAGGGTAGCAAGACACAGCTTTCAACTGGTTGCGGGGGCAACTGTGCTGATATTTGGGACGCGGGATGATGGGGATGTAGTTGTGTAGCCTGAGGGTCAACGTGGTGCTGTGCGTGTCCGAGGTGTGTGGACCATGTCTTCTGGGTGGGTCTCCTGGTGGAGCATGGCTGTTGACTGGACCTTGGTGTGGTCAAGTGTGGGTGAGCACTGGGGGGGGGCTGCAGTTCTGTAGTCGGACTGGGGGATGATGGGGAGGTGCAGGGGACGTGGCTGTAGGGATGCCACGCACTGCGACCGTGCCCCCCAGGGCCGAGGTTGTGTGTGCGGTAGTGTGTGTTGTGGCAGCAAGTGCTCACCACATTGGCCAGCTGGGGCTGCTGCAGCTGTGTTCCTCGCAGGGGGGCCGAAGGATGGATGGTGGGTCGCACCCTTATGGACACTCATGGGCCATGTTGGCGTTTTGACTGCTCACCTTGTCCCGGTGACCCTTGCACGGTAGAGGTGCAGGGCTGTCGTGGCCACAGGTAGTTGTGTAGTGATGATCACCGTTGGATGCGGATCCACATACCTGCCAGTGTAGTGGGGACAAAAGAGAAATTTGGAAGTATTTGGTTGGCCCAATGTGAAATTTTGGGAATTGTATGGGTGGATGGCACTCTTGAACCTGACCAACCTGCAACTACCTGCACTTAAGGTGAGTGCTTTGAGGAGTACTGTCCCAGGCTTCAGGATTTGCTTTGGAAATTGGGGACATGTAAATTGGAGTTGGGAGGCGGGTGTGAGTGATGACATGGCCGGTGAGGGGATGGAATGGGAGCCACAGTGTCTTGTGGGTGGCGTATGTTTTTGTATTGTGGTTACGTGTTTTGATGTGGTCGTGAGAGTGGAACCTGGAGAGTGTGTGATGATTATTGGAGATAATGAGGGGTGATAATTGTGCTTTTGGAAATGTGCTTTTGGGAAGATGTGATGGTTTAAATGTGAACTGGGGGAATTTCACATGTAGCAGGCCATGGCAAGCCTTGTAACACCTTTTACACCATCTATGAATTGTACTGAATTGTGCTGAGTTGTGTGGAGAATTGAATGGCAGCGGGGGAGGAAGTGTGTTTTGGGGTCTTGTGGGTGGGGAAGGTGTGTGTGTCCGCAGGTACAGAGCAAGCTCTGAGGAGCGATGCCTGCGGGCCCCCCCTCTGCGGCAATTACCCCTGGCAGCCGGTGGTAACTGGAAATTGGAGCTCGTCGGTGGAGGGTCTGGTTGGGCGCCGCGGGGTGAGGAAGTCCCCCGGTGACCCGTGTTGCTGCGCGAAAGCAGGAGGCAAAGGAGCCTGGTGTGTGTGGAGACCCTCACCGGCGAGGTAACGGCGGAAAGGGGCTGTTGGGCTGTCATGGGGCCAAGAGGTAAAGGGGGGGGGGCAATGAACTTGTAAGTCGGTTGACTTGTTTTTGGGACTGCGGGCACCACAGCCTGATGCGCCCCCACCATCTTTTTGTGCGGTACCTCCCCGCTGCCTAGTTGAGGAATGCACACACACGTGAATGACATCAATGCCATGGTCCTGCAGGGGGGTGTATTGAAGAAGAACCTTATTGATTTTTGAAATGCCTTGATGACCTATGGAATGAGAATGAGTGGTTAAGGGGTCTGTGTAGCATGAATGTGGGCGAAATCCACCGAGCCGTGTCACTCACCTGTAACATCTGGACAGGGCCGTGGAAAATTTAGGGGGATGCATTGGGGATGGCCCCGCAGGTAAGGTTGTGTCTTGTGGCATCCACCGGGGGACGCGGTCTGTAGACCGGGGTATGTACAAAGGTTAGAGTTTTGAGTTTTGGAAAGATGGTTAAGTTTTGTGGTTAAGTTAGTGTTGTGTGTTGTTGTTTCCTCCCTCCACAGGAACAACGAAGAAGATGTACATACTTGCATGATGGTTAAGGGGTTCAGCATGTTAAGGAAGTGTAGGTAGGTAGTCCGACTCACTTCCCACAGCCCTTCCTGATTTATTTCATAGGTTAATTAAGTGTGTGACAGTAAGTGTGAAGGCTGGAATGGTAGCCCTGCGGTGAACCTTGCAGGAGCTACGGTTCCAGGGGGGGGGCTGTGTTATGAATTTGGTAATGCAACATCTAGAGCTAGGTAGATCTGAATAGGTAGGTATTCGGCGGTCGTGACAGGGACTCTACATGTAATAAGTTCTTGATGTTTAGGCGTTTGTCGGGGTAAGATGTATGATTGTGGATCTACCTGGAGATTCGAGTGTTAAATAGTGAGGGATTAAAGGTAACGCCCCTGTGAGTCTCACCTAGTAGTCAAACCTTTGTCCATTATGGCACTGCAAACCACATAAACATTAGTTAGGTCCTTAGCGCAACATTAAATAATCCCCTTTCCCTGACAAGGACTTTGTATTAAATTGACAGGAAACCAGGTCAAAAACACCACCACGATTGGCCGCCACCGTGTACACCTCCAAAGGCCTACAAACCTGGCCGGCACGTGTTATGCCAGGACCGCAGGGTCGCGTAACGGGGGAGATGTCAGGAGTCGCGGGAGGCTTTGATTGGCTGAGGAGTGCGCGAATGTGACGTGATCGGCCACCAATATAGGCGACGGTCGGACGCCATTTCAGGAGTTGTTGAGTCTCTCTGAGCGGACGCGGGCAGTTGAGTTGAGTTCGTGGCAGGCACTGGCAGAGGCAGGCAGGCACCAGAGAGTTGAGCGGTGGTGGAGAGTTGGAGAGGACACGCCATTCCAGTCGCAGTTCGAGTGCAGTTCGGGTTGTAGGGAGTCGCAGGAGACACACGAGAGCACACCCAGTTGGCACTGAGCAGTTCGTTGGCACTTGGCTGCCAGCACTCCCGCGTCGTCGAGTCGAGTGGAGTTGAAAGGAGTCCTTCCTGTCCCTGGTCAAGTGGAGCCGCTGGCCTGCGTCGGACGCGTGGTGCTTGGAGCGAGGGGCCTCGTGGTGTGCGATCGGGCCGGAAGGAGCGGTGCTGGACACCAACAATACAAGACGACAAAGACAGATAAGCCCGATCTCCGCGTATATTTTGAACGACGGGACGTGTTATTTTCGTGATTAATCTCCCTCGTTTGTGTTTGCTGTCAGTCGTGTGGGGACGTCCCGATTTAGGTTTATTAGAGTTATTAGATTTACCGGCGGGCTTTTTTCACTGGCTTTACTTTTCCTAATAAACCCTTATATTACTTTTTGTACATAATATCTGAACGCAGTTTTCCTGGGTGTTTGATTTTAATAGATAAGGTTGCGGAGCCTTCGCTGCGTCCCGCTATTCCGCGCGTTGGTGTTGAACTTGAGTCCGCCATTGAGTGTTCGCCTCGGGAGTTAAAGTCTCGCAAATCGGTCATCCGTAACTGTGGTGTTAATCACGGTTACGCGACAATATATATATACATATATATATATATATAGATATATATATATATATATTAGTCCGTGGGCTGAGTAGGGTTTACATGCACCCCCCCCCCCACAACCTAACTTCCCGGGTATGTCCATGTACCCCCCACCCTAGCGGTTAGGAAAAACCATGTTAACAGAAAAAAAACTCATTCCCAAGGTACCTCCCACGCATATTTTGATGTTACCCCCCCCTGTCAGTGATTTCCGAAAATTAGGCGTAGGCGAAATTCAAATGGCCATAACTTTTTACCTAGTCATCCTATGGTTGCATATGACCACTCAAAATGTTTGTCCTGGGACAATCTTTACAATGATATGTGTTATATGCAAATGAGGTCACTAATGAGGTCACCAGAGGTCAAACTATGAGGGAATGAGTTTTTTTTTCTGTTAACATGGTTTTTCCTAACCCCTAGGGTGGGGGGTACATGGACATACCCGGGAAGTTAAGTTGTGGGGGGGGTGCATGTAAACCCTACTCAGCCCACGGACTATATATCTTTATATATACAGACTTGGCATTTAATATGGAATATTTTTCTTTTCTTGACTTGGGTTTACTTTCTTAACTCAGTATATCAATCTAGTGAGTTTATTTTACACTTTGGTGATTTATTTGTTAAAAGAACCATGTCACTGATTGTCTGTCGCAGCAAGAAGTCAACAACAGGATTATATCACAGGTGGCGTGGCAAAATATACGGACAGGTGCATTTGATGATTGGCTTCACAGTCGGGTATACAAGGGTTGTTGCGTTCTGTATTAGTGGAAAACAACTGCTGCACGTCTCCAAAAGTTATTGCCGCTTCCTCTGGAGATGGTCCGTCAACTCGACAATGCTGTTTGTCATGGAGTGGTGGCTTTACGAAATTACGGCATGAAACAGCGTGCTATTGCTCGGCAATATGGCATCACTCAAGGTCAGGTGTCAAAGATCCTGAAACGAAATGCTCAGAGGGGTGTCCCTACTCCAATACCGAGGCCAGGACGTCCCCGCAAAACCACAAGGAGGGATAATCGCCAGCTGCACCGGTTAGTCCGCAATGGCCGTACCAAGTCAGCTAATCGGCTTAGGGCTGAGTGGCAGCAACTGACAAATGTGCATGTATCCAGAAGGCTAGTCAACCAACGACTGGTTCAAGCAGGCTATCGTGCCAGGCGTCCCCTGAGAAAGCCATGCCTGACCAGAAAACACCGCCAGCGCCGATTGCAGTGGGCCAGAGAGCACCGTCAATGGCAGCCAGGACACTGGAATCACGTGATCTTCAGTGACGAGTCTAGATTTCTGGTCTATCGTCAAGATGGCCGCGTCCGAGTGCGCAGACAAGTGCATGAAGCCTACAACAAAGATTGTATAGTGCCAAGAGTCCAAGCTGGAGGTGGTGGGGTGACCGTTTTGGCTGCTTTTCATGCAGGGGGCAAAACTGACCTGGTTGTTCTGAATGGAAACCTGAACCAGTTCAAGCACAGGGCCATTCTGGAAGAAACATTGCTTCCATTTGCTCGTGCAGCCTTTCGAGGAAACTTTGTCTTCCATGATGACAATGCACGCCCTCATCATGCTCGCATGATCCAACACTTTCTTGCTGACCGTGGTGTAGAGCATATGGAGTGGCCTGCCATGTCCCCGGATATGAATCCGATAGAGAACTTGTGGGCAGAATTAACGTGTCAAATCGACCACTTGGACCAGCAGCCGACCTCTGTGCGTGAATTGCAGCAGGCTATTGTCACTGCATGGCAAGCGATTCCTGTCCAAACCTTGGCAAATCTCGTGAACAGCATGCCTCAACGTGTACGTGCTCTCCTGAATGCTCGTGGGGGTTACACGAAGTACTGAACTGTAATTTTACTGTCCGTAATCCCAGTCGTAATTTAACTTTTGTTTTTGTTTAAAAAAAAATTGGCTAATGGTCAAAATAAAGAGATACTTCTGGAAAACGTACAGAAGTTTAATACAGTACTGTCCATGAATTGAGTTCGATATCTCATTCTCATCGATAGATATCTCATTCGATATCTCATGAGTTCGATATCTCATCCAAGTTCAATATGCCGTATATCGCTGCTGTTTGTTTTCTTGATTCTTGTCTTTTTGCAATTGTTGTTTTCATGTATTGTTATGCATTATGTTTTCCACTCTGTCAAAGCGCCTTTGGGCTTCTGGAAAAGCGCTATACAAAATAAATGAATTATTATTATTATTATTATCAGTTTACATCACTTTCAAGGATCAATTTATTTGTTTCGAAATGTCAAATGTGGTTTTTGTTTCTTTTAAAGGTCACATTAACAAAATCTAGAATAATTTCAACATAATTCCAATGAACTTTTGGTTCTAAGTCATCTTGAAAAGTAAGTTCACCCCCACAAAAAAATTATTCCATATTAAATGCCAAGTCTGTATATACAGACTTGGCATTTAATATGGAATATTTTTTTTTCTTGACTTGGGTTTACTTTCTTAACTCAGTATATCAATCTGCTGAGTTTCTTTTACACTTTGGTGATTTATTTGTTAAAAGAACCATGTCACTGATTGTCTGTCGCAGCATGAAGTCAACAACAGGATTATATCACAGGTGGCGTGGCAAAATGTACGGACAGGTGTATTTTATGATTGGCTTCACAGTCGGGTATACAAGGGTTGTTGCGTTCTGTATTAGTGGAAAACAACTGCTGCACGTCTCCAAAAGTTATTGCCGCTTCCTCTGGAGATGGTCCGTCAACTCGACAATGCTGTTTGTCATGGAGTGGTGGCTTTACGAAATTACGGCATGAAACGGCGTGCTATTGCTCGGCAGCATGGCATCACTCAAGGTCAGGTGTCAAAGATCCTGAAACGAAATGCTCAGAGGGGTGTCCCTACTCCAATACCGAGGCCAGGACGTCCCCGCAGAACCACAAGGAGGGATGATTGCCAGCTGCACCGGTTAGTCCGCAATGGCCGTACCAAGTCAGCTAATCGGCTTAGGGCTGAGTGGCAGCAACTGACAAATGTGTCTGTATCCAGAAGGCTAGTCAACCAACGACTTGTTCAAGCAGGCTATCGTGCCAGGCGTCCCCTGAGAAAGCCACGCCTGACCAGACAACACCGCCGGCGCCGATTGCAGTGGGCCAGAGAGCACCGTCAATGGCAGCCAGGACACTGGAATCACGTGATCTTCAGTGACGAGTCTAGATTTCTGGTCTATCGTCAAGATGGCCGCGTCCGAGTGTGCAGACAAGTGCATGAAGCCTACAACAAAGATTGTATAGTGCCAAGAGTCCAAGCTGGAGGTGGTGGGGTGACCGTTTGGGCTGCTTTTCATGCAGGGCGCAAAACTGACCTGGTTGTTCTGAATGGAAACCTGAACCAGTTCAAGTACAGGGCCATTCTGGAAGAAACATAGCTTCCATTTGCTCGTGCAGCCTTTCGAGGAAACTTTGTCTTCCAAGATGACAATGCACGGACTTATCGTGCTCACATGATCCAACACTTTCTTGCTGACCGTGGTGTAGAGCATATGGAGTGGCCTGCCATGTCCCCGGATATGAATCCGATAGAGAACTTGTGTGCAGAATTAACGCGTCAAATCGACCACTTGGACCAGCAGCCGACCTCTGTGCGTGAATTGCAGCAGGCTATTGTCACTGCATGGCAAGCGATTCCTGTCCAAACCTTGGCAAATCTCGTGAACAGCATGCCTCAACATGTACGTGCTCTCCTGAATGCTCGTGGGGGTTACACGAAGTACTGAACTGTAATTTTACTGTCCGTAATCCCAGTCGTAATTTAACTTTTGTTTTTGTTAAAAAAAATTTTGGCTAATGTGCAAAATAAAGAGATACTTCTAGAAAACGTACAGAAGTTTAACACAGTACTGTCCATGAATTGAGTTCGATATCAGTTTACATCACTTTCAAGGATCAATGTATTTGTTTCGAAATGTCAAATGTGGTTTTTGTTTCTTTTAAAGGTCACATTAACAAAATCTAGAATAATTTCAACATAATTCCAATGAACTTTTGGTTCTAAGACATCTTGAAAAGTAAGTTCACCCCACAAAAAAAATATTCCATATTAAATGCCAAGTCTGTATATATTGCTACGTGCTCCTCCCCGACCCCCTGGTCACAGTGTACCTCCGAGCCCCGAGAGGAGTCACGGCAGAAAAATGTGTTATTCTGTATGTCAAAGATCAATGGTGAAGCCAAACCAATTGTTACAAACAAACAAATATTGTATTGATATCACACAAGAATAACAGTGCAACAATAATATGAATCAAAAGTACAATCAATATCCTATGATGGTACCATCAGTTTTGTAATATATACCTCACTGTGCTCCAAGTGAGTGAAACAAGAACATCCCCAATGTCTCTAATCCCCGGCTTCAAGCCAAAGTGAATTCGCTCCAGCGATCGTCAGATCAATGTCCAATCGAGACCAGAATCCCGTTGGGTTGGCAGTTACAGTCCTGCTGCCAAAGCTGTGCAAAGGCGCCCTCCATGCGACTGGGAAATCCAAAGGCGCCCTCCAGGCGACTGGGAAATCACACCCTTGGGGTATGGACGTTCCGCGGCTCACAGTCGGCGAACCTCTGATTTACCTTCAAAATCTGCGTTGCACACACACACACACCAGATACGTCTGAATGTGGTGAGAACGACTGAAGCGAAGCAAAGAAAAACTTGCGCGACGCGCAAAGGCTGAAGCGAAGCAAAGAAACCTTGCTCGACGCGCAGAGCGCGTGAGTCAAAAATGGCCGACGGCCCGTTCTCGAGACGTAACGGCCCTTCGATGATTCTCTTCGGAATCAATTGCAAAACCTGACACGCAGGTTGATCTGTCACAGTGATAACAACTCTGTCGCAGGAATCCCTTTCCCGGGAAACCCGAAAGTTCGCTCGTGACTCTTGCTCGCCAACGTTCGCTCCAGACCGCAAATAAACTATGCTTTTTGTCTGACTCCACTCGCTCCGCCTTCTTTTTCTTCTTCCTCTTCGTTGTCGTCCGGTTCCCGATCCGGTTTCCTGTTTCTTTTAAAACTAACGTTTCACCTTTTGAAAACAGTTCATACACAATAAACCTTTGAAAACAATAATAGTACATGGAATCAAAAATGTTTACAGTGGATGAAAACCACAACAACAGAAGTGATGAATCCGTAACAATATATATATATATATATATATATATATATATATATATATATATATATATATATACAGTATATATATATATATATATATATACAGTATATATATATTAATATTAATAATAATAATTAATTATTATTATTATTATTGTTATTGTTATATATATATATATTGTCGATTAACACCAGAGTTGCGGATGCCGATCACGAAGGCTTTAACTTCCGAGGCGAAAACTCAATGGCGGATTCCAAAACCAAAAGCAGCCCAAGCGCGTGGAATGGAGGGGAACGGCGAGAGCCCTGCAGCCTTAACTATTGAAATCAACCACCCGGTAAACTGCGTTCACTAATATGTACAGAAAATAATATAAGGGTTTATTGGAAAAGCAAGGACAGGAAAAGCACGCGCCGGTAATGTAATGCCTAATTTGGGATCCCACACACACAGATATCGAATACAAGACGAGGGGAACTGAATTAAAGAAAAGAACACGTCATGTAAAATGTATACGCGGAGCTCGGCTTATCTGTCTTTGTCGTCTTCTTGTAACACGGCCCCGCTCGGCCGCCACCAGGCCTTCTCCGACCGCCTCCAAGCACCACAGCAACGCAAAGGCCCGAGCCAACGCCCACTCCGTTCGCACACAAAGCCCAAAGCAGGACAGCAAGCTCCACTCGGGCTCTGAACTCGTCTCAGGATCTCCAATCTGAGCTGCCCTGAACTCTGGTTATGGCGCTCGTCACTCAACTCCGCGTAGGATCTCCGATCTCAACTGCAACTCGTGCGCACCTCGTCTCTCAACTTGGGATCAGATCTCTCCTGTCTTCTCGACTGTCAGGATCGCACCGGGGCTGTAACTCTTCTCAACTGTCAGGATCGCACCGGGGCTGTAACTCTTCTCAACTGTCAGGATCGCACCGGGGCTGTAACTCTTCTCAACTGTCAAAAATGGCGTTAAGTCCTCGTTACTCAACTCGTGCGCACCGCAACCGAACTCGGGATCAGATTTGAACGACTCGAACTCCGCACAGCCCACTCGTGCACACAAACTCTCAACTGCTCTCGACTCTCTCTCAACTCCGCGCCAGGAATGTAACTCCTCTCAACTCAACACCAACTGCCCAAAATGGCGTCTGGCCCCCGTTAATATCCCCAGCCGATGACGTCAGCATTGGCACACTCCCAACCAATCAGAGCCTCCACCGACCCGCCGGCTCGCCCAGGGGCACACCCACTGCGCCACTCTCACTCTCGTCCTCTGTTCCTTGTGTTGTAGCACGTGCTATGCGAGGTGGATAGGCCTCTCGGAGGTGTAAATGGTGGCAGCCATTGTTGGCGGTGTCCTGGCCTGCTTTCTTCCGAGGTCATGTCAGGGGGGGGGGGGGGGGGGGGGGAGGGCGTTATTAGTGTTGTACGAAGGATCATAACTAAGTGTCTATGTGGTGTGCAGTGCGAAAATGGACAGAGGATTGGCTAACCAGGTGAGACATACAAGGGCTCCACTCATTAATCCTTACACAACTTAACACACGAATCTCCTGGTAGATTCACAAGTATACATCTTAACCTGACAAATGCCTATACATGAACTTATTACAAGGT